>NW_008351697.1:2098116-2098381 GCF_000622305.1 Nannospalax galili
TTTTGAGCTTTATGTGTCTTTGTGGTTTACTTTTTGGGTATGAAGAGCTGGTTCATCTAAGCTTCTGGTTCTCTCCTTTGATTTTATATTGTCATTGCCGGATTGATTTTGCCTTCAGGAGTTCCGCGGTGGCCCAATTCCAATGTGGATCAGAAGTTTTCAGACTTTCTGCTTAGGTCTGGAATCTTCTAAGAGTGCTTTTGGCCTCAGGAACTTGGGTGGCACTGACCTGAGAGCCTTGCCGTGGCTGCGCCACGCAGGGATG
>NW_008351697.1:2099900-2100375 GCF_000622305.1 Nannospalax galili
AGCCATCTTTATTTCTTCTTTTGAGAACCCTCTGTTCAGCACCTTAGCCCATCTCTAATTGTGTTACTTCCTTTCTTGATTCTTTGTTTTTTGAGTTCATTATATATACTGGATGTTAAACCTCTGTCAGATGTGTCGCTGGTGAAGATTTTCTCCCATTCTGTGGGTTTTCTCTTCACTTCCTTGGTTGCTTCTTTTGATGTACAGAAGCTTCTTAGTTTAATGAGGTCCCATTTGTTAATTCTTGCCCTTGTTTCCTGAGCAATAGATTTCCAGTTTAGAAAATCCTTTCTGGAGCTGGACAGATGGCTCAGTAATTAAGAACACTGGCTGTTCTTGCAGAAGACCTAGGTTTGAATCCCATCATCCACATGGCAGCTGACAACTATCTGTAACTCCAGTCCCAGGGGATCTGACAGCCTCTTCTGACCTCTGCAGGCATTGCACCGCATGGGTGCACTTACCTACCTGCAGG
>NW_008351697.1:2100393-2105995 GCF_000622305.1 Nannospalax galili
TCTTGCCCTTGTTTCCTGGGCTATTGGTGTCCGGTTTAGAAAGTCCTTTCCTACACCTTTATCTTGTAGGTTTTTCCCAATGTTTTCTTCTCACAGTTTCAGAGTTTCAGGCATCACATTGAGGTTTTTGATCCATTTGGAAATGACTTTTGTACAAGATGACAGATAGGGGTTTAATTTCATTTTTCTACAAGTGGAGATCCAGTTTTGCCAGCACCATTTGCTGAACATGCTGTCTTTCCTCCTGTGAATGTTCTTAGCCCCTTTGTCAAATATCAGGTGGCTGAAATTTGACTCATATATGGGTCTTCAATGTTGTTCCATTGATCTACGGGTCTATTTTTCTGCTAGTAGCATGTTGTTTTTATGACTATTGCTCTTTAATACAGTTTAAAATCCGGTATAGTCATCCCCGCCCCCCCCCGGCATTGTTCTTAATGCTCAGGAATGCTTTGGCTATCTGAGTTCTTCTGTGCTTCCATATGAATCTGAGGATAGTTTTTTCCAATTATGTGAAAAAATGTCATGGGGATTTTGATTGGCATTGCATTGAATCTATAAATGGCTTTTGGTAGAATGGTCATGGTCGTTTTCACAATATTAATTCTTCCAGTCCATGAGCATGGGAGGTCCTTCCATCTTTTGATATCTTCCTCAAGCTCTTTCTTTAAAGATTTAAAATTTTCATTGTAGAGATTTTAATGTCTTTGGTCAGGTGTATTCCAAGATATTTTAATTTTTTGCAGCTATCATGAAGGGGAGTGTTTCCATGTACCCTTTCACTGATTGCTTGTTAAAAGGCTACAGACTTTTGTAGACTAATTTTGTAACATACCACATTACTGAATGTGTTAATAATTTCTAGGAGTGTTCTGATGGAATTTTTGGCATCTTAGATATAATATCATATTGTCTGCAAAAAGGGATAATTTGAGCTCTTCTTTTCCAATTATTACTCCTTCAATTTCCTTCTCTTATTTTATTGCTCTTTCAAGAGTTTAAAGCACTACGTTAAAGAGGAGTGGAGATAGTGGACAGCCTTGTCTGGTTCCTGATTCCGATGGGAATGCTTCCAGTTTTTCTCCATTTAGAATGATGTTGGCTGTGGGTTTGTTTTATATGGCTTTAATTATGTTGAGGTATGTTCCCTCCAGTCCAATTCCCTCTAAGACTTTGAACATAAATGCATGTTGAATTTTGTCAAAGGTCTTCTCTGCATCTATTGAGATGACCATGTGGTTCTTGTCTTTGAGCCCATTTATATGATTTATGACATTTATGGACTTGCATATATTGAACCATCCCTGCGTCTCTGGAGTAAAGCCGACTTGATCATGGTGGATGATCTTTTTGATGTGTGTCTGTATGCGGTTTGCAAGTATTTTATTGAGAATTTTTGCATCTATATTCATTAAGGATATGGGTCTATAGTTTTCTTTTTTGGTTGTATCTTTACCTGGCTTTGGTAGTATAGTGATGCTGGCTTCATAGAAGGAATTTGGAAGTTCTCCCTCCATTTCTGTCTTTTTGAATAAATTAAGTAGTATTGGATGTAGATCTTCTTTAAATGTCTGGTAGAATTCTGCTGTAATCCATCTGGTCCTGGGCTGTTTTTAGCTGGGAGGTTTTGTATTACTGTTTCAATTTCCCATGTGTTATGGGTCTGTTTAAGCTGTTAATCTCTTGTTGGTTTAGTTTTGGTGGTTCCCAAATTTAGTACCATATAAGTTTTTAAAGTATTTCCTTATAATGTTCTATATTTTTTGTTGTCTTTGTGATGTTTCCCCTTTCATCTCTGATTTTCTTGATTTGAAGCTGCCCTTTCTTTCTTTTGGTTAAGTGGGCTAACAGTCTGTCAATTTTTTTTTATCTTTTCAAAGAAGCAGCTCTTGGATTCATTGATTCTTTGTATTGTTTTCTTTGTTTTGATTTCATTAATTTCTGCTCTGATTTTTGTTATTTCTTCTCTTCTGTTGGGTTTGGGTTTTATTTGATCTTGCCTTTCAGGGTCTTGAGTTGCAGTGTTAGGTTTCAAAGAACCAGCTCTTGGATTCATTGATTCTTTGTATTGTTTTCTTTGTTTTGATTTCATTAATTTCTGCTCTGATTTTTGTTATTTCTTTTTGCTGCTGGGTTTGGGTTTCATTTGTTGTTGCTTTTTAAGTGTCTTGAGTTGCAATGTTAATTCATTTATTTGTGTACTTTCCGATTCAGCTACATTTCTTATATAGCTTAAGCTCATCTGAGTAGAGATGGCACTGATCACAGTAGAGTGAGCCCTTCTACATCAATTAGCAGTTAAGAAAATGCCTCATGCTAGATGGGGGCAGTGCACAACTTTAGAGGCAGTCAGATCTCTAATTTCAAGGCCAACCTGATCTACACAACAAGTTCTAGACCAGCCAGGGCTATGTAGTAAGACTTTGTCTAAAAAGAAAAGAAAATGCCTCACACATATGCCCATAGGTCAATCTGATCTAGGAAATTCCTCAGTTGAGGTTGGTTCCCTCTCCCCAGGTGACTCTGAGCTATGGCAAGTTGACAGCTGAAACTATGATATCACATTCACGTCAAATAACCAACGCTGCTGTGAGTTTATGATTGCAATAGCCATGCCATATAGAGAAGACAGCATTTCCCAGCACTCCTCCCTATCTTCTGGCTCTTACATTCTTTCCACCTCTTCCTGAATGTTCCCTAGCCTTGGTAAGGGACAGTAAATATGTCTCATTTTTAGGGCTGAGCACTCAGTCTCGTATTCTTAGCACTTTGATCAGTTGTTCATCTCTACAATGACTAATGCCCACTGCAAAAGAAGATTCTCTGTCCAAGCTTGAAAGCAGCTCAGGTCTATGGAAAGAAACATAAGTATTTAGATGGCACTTTTAAAGCATTTTACACATTCATTACCATTTAGCAAAACAATAACAGTTTCTACCCTAGGGCCTGTGACCTTTTGACCGGGCTTACAGAACCAGACATGAAATTCCCTCCTGTGAAGCAGGCCTCAAATCCATCAGAAAGTGGTTAATTAGCCCATAAGTCATTGCATGAGCAGTCACAGCCTGCCTGTCACGTCAGGGTCCAGTGCTAGATAAGATCATTGATGTCTTTTCTCCCCCAGCAGCGCACAGTGCCTTCTGGAACTGTGAAAGCTAGCCAACAGGAAGGAAGTTTCCCAGTCAATTTGAAACTGATTTCTTATGTCCTTCAGTCAAAATGTGTAGTGTCAAATTTGATTAAGAACTGTTATATGAAATTACAAAAGCTCGATAAAAAAAACATATATTAAAAAATGTGCAGTATCTTCAGCAACAGGATCTTACCATGCAGTTATGCTGAGTAGCCAAGGACAATGGCAATAGTCTATATTGCTTTGGAGAATTGTGGAGCTTCCCTGACCAATAACTCATTTGGAAGCACGAGATGTAAGGTATGACATTTGAGGCTTTTCAGATTTGAAGTACGCTCTGTGTGTGCTTTCTTTTGTACTTTCAGAAAATCTTATTTTTTTAGTGCTATAAAATCAAGCTGACAAACTCCCTCTGCTTCCCTGGGCTGCACAACCCACCAGCCTCTCTCCTGGGTAAGTCCAGTGGCACCCACCATGCCTCGACTCCCCCAGCTTCATTCACCCTCCCAGCTCCCCTGCCCCATCTCTCCTCCTAGCCTGGGTACTACCCCATTTCTTGTCTTGGCACCCCAGACACCCAGGCTGACCTCTCAGCTTGGAACCACCACTGCTTCCTGATCCTTTTTATCCAGACCAACCCACTTCCTCCTCACAGTCCCCAAGAGCCCTCTGGGCCTGGTCTTGCCTTCACCTCCCTCTGCTTCCCTGGGTGGCACAGCCACCAGCTGCCGGAGACCAGCATCATTCCTGGGCCAGGCTCCCAAGCCAGTCCAACCCCCAATTTCCTGAGACCAAAATCTTTCCTGGAGGGATCCAAACCTTAGGAGAAAGCCTGAAAACATCTGACCCTCATCAGAATTGGGCCTCTGTGGGAACTCCTGAAGAAGAAAGCAATTTGGCCACTCCAATATAAAATGAAAAGAGAGCTTTTCATGCCCAACAAGTAAACCATAAAGTCACATAAAGTTTACAAAAAGAAGCAGACCTAAACTTGTAGGCTTGAGTCTCACACGAGAATCAGAAACTATAAAAGAAATTCACGTGTCAAAATCACAGAAAAAAAATAATAACATGAAATACCAAAATAACATATCCCCATCAAATACCAATAGTCCTCTAGAGGAGTACAATGAGAACCTGCTAGAGATAACAGAGAACCTAGAAGTCAAAAGAATAATTATAAACATGATAAAAGAATTCAGTGAATTTAAAGAACACACAAACAAAGAAATCAAAGAACTTTAGGAAGGGAGGGATAAACTTCTGAATGAGTCAGAAAAGAGTTAGAAATATTGAAGACTACTTAGGCTGAAATGCAGAAGGAAGTGAAACACTCAGTAAGCCAATTAGAAATGACAGGAGAAAGCCTCACAAATAGGGTGAATAAAATGGAAAATAGAATATCAAGACTGGAAGATAAAGTGAATGAACTAGACCACTCAAGCAAAGATTATGAAAAATTTAAGAAATCACAAGAATGGAATATACAGGAACTGTGACACCATAAAAAGACCAAACTTATTAATCAGGCATACAGGAAGGAGAAGAATCTCAAGATAATGGTATGGACCAGATCTTCAACAGGACTGTAGAAGAAAATTTCCGAAAATTGAAGAAAGACATGCCCATACAAATACAAAAAGCATATAGAACACAAAATAGACAGGACAAAAAAAGAAACTCTCCAGGGCACATCATACTAAACACACTAAACGTACAGAACAAAAAGAGACAATACTGAAAGCTTGAGAAAAACAACAAGTCACATATAAAGGAAAACCCATCAGGATTACAGCTGACTTTTCAGTGCAAACTATGAAAGCCAGAAGAGCCTGGACCAAAGTATTCCAAGTTTTAAATGACCACAGATGCCAACTCAGGTTACTACACCCAGCCAAAATGTCTATTATAATTGAAGAGGAAAGAAAAATCTTCCATGACATAAACAGGCTGAAAGAATTCATGTCCAGCCCTTCTGAGAGTTCTGGAAGCAATACAAAGAGCTGAAGAAAGGAAATAACTATACCCAAGGGGTTGCAGAAAGAAATTCAATGACAGTGTAACTGTGAAAATGCACAGCTATATCAAGAATGTGAAAAGAAATAAAGATAACAGGATTCAATACACATCTCTCATTAATAACTTTAAATATCAAAGAACTGAACTCAGTCAAAAGACACAGACTAGGTGAATGGATTAAGAAACAAAACCCATCTTTTTGTTGTCTGCAAGAAACTCATCTCACTTTCAAGTACAGAATGGAAAAAAATATACCAAGCAAATGATACTAAGAAAAAAGCAGGCATTGCAATTCTAATATCTGACAAAATAGACTTTAACTAAAACTAATCAAAAGAGATAAAAAGGGCAACTTCATATGATCAAAGGAACAATAAACCAAGAAGATATTACAATCATGAACATATATTCACCAAACTCTGGTGCGCCAAACTTCATAAAAACAATACT
>NW_008351697.1:2106114-2107007 GCF_000622305.1 Nannospalax galili
AATACCATATATCAAATGGACTTAACAGACATCTAGCGAGTATTCCACGCAAGCACCAAAGGACATTCTACTCAGCACCCCATGGAACCTTCTCCAAAATTGACCATATACTGGGGCACAAAACAAACCTCAACAAATACAAAAAGACTGAAATAATTCCATGCATTCTATCAGACCACAATGCAATAAAGCTTACAGTCGACACCAGAAGAAGCCCTAATCATCACATGAACACATGGATATTAAACAACACACACCTGAATGATGAATTGGTCAAAACAGAAATTAAGAAGGAAATAAAAGTATTCCTGGAACTAAATGAAAAGGACATACAACACAACAAAACCTCTGGGACATGATGAAAGTGGTCCTTAGAGGGAAGTTTATAGCTCTAAGTGCCTACATCAAAAATCAGAAAGAACACCAATAAATAACATTGTATCTCAAGACACTTGAAAAGCAACAACAAACGAAACCCAAACACAGCAAACAAGAAGAAATAAAAATCTGAGCAGAAATTAATGACACAGAAACAAAGAAAACAATACAAAGAATCAACAATAGAAAGAATCAACGATTCCAAGAGCTGGTTCTTTGAAAAGATAAACAAGATTGAAAGAATGTTAGGCCTGTTAACCAAAAGAAAGAGCACCTCCAAATCAACACAATAAGAGATGAAAGGGGACACATCACAACAGACACCAGAAATATATAGAACATTATAAGGAAATACTTTAAAAACCTATATGGTACTACATTTGATAACCTAAAAGAAATGGATGAGTAGCTAAAAGTATGGGAACCACCAAAACTAAACCAACAAGAGATTAACAGCTTAAACAGACCCATAACACAAAAAGAAATTGAAACAGTAATACAAAACCTCCCGACTA
>NW_008351697.1:2107104-2109205 GCF_000622305.1 Nannospalax galili
ACAACCAAAAAAGAAAACTATAGACCCATATCCTTAATGAACATAGATGCAAAAATTCTCAATAAAATACTTGCAAACTGCATACAGACACACATCAAAAAGATCTTCCACCATGATCAAGTCGGCTTTACTCCAGAGACACAGGGATGGTTCAATATATGCAAGTCCATAAATGTCATAAATCATATAAATGGGCTCAAAGTCAAGAACCACATGGTCATCTCAATAGACGCAGAGAAGGCCTTTGACAAAATTCAACATGCATTTATGTTCAAAGTCCTAGAGGGCATTGGACTGGAGAGAACATACGCCAACATAATTAAAACCATATATAAAGCCATATAAAACAAACACACAGCCAACATCATTCTAAATGGAGAAAAACTGGAAGCATTCCCATTGAAATCAGGATCCAGACAAGGCTGTCCACTATCTCCACTCCTCTTTAACACAGTGTTTGAAATTCTTGCAAGACCAATAAGACAAGAGAAGGAAATTAAAGCATAATAATAATTGGAAAAGAAGAGATCAAATTATCCCTTTCTGCAGATGATAAGATATTATATCGAAGAGACACCAAAAATTCCACCAGAAAACTCCTGGAAATTATTAACCCATTCAGTAAAGTGGCAGGTTACAAAATTAATCTATAAAAGTCTGTAGCCTTTCTATATACCAATAACAAGCAGTCAGAGAAAGAGTGCAGGGAAACACTCCCCTTCACAATAGGTGCAAAAGAAAATAAAATATCTCAGAATACACCTGACCAAAGGCATTAAAGAGCTCTACAATGAAATTTTTAAATCTTTAAAGAAAGAGATTGAGGAAGACATCAGAAGATGGAAGGACCTCCCATGCTCATGGATTGGAAGAATTAATATTGTGAAAATGACCATCCTACCAAAAGCCATTTATAGATTCAGTGCAATGCCAATCAAAATCTGTAGGAGGATGCGGCCTGAACAACTTGCGCATGCATGCTGCAAATGCACCAAAAACATCCAGCTGAGACAAACCTGTGTTCTGCCAAAAGACAGCTGTCGCGAAAATGGCCTGATACAGAGAGCCAATGAGGATCACACACAATCCGAGAAAGCCTGCTGGGGCCAATGGGACACTGGGAGGCAAGATATAAGGGAGCCCCATATCCACAATAAATGAGTCTGCAGCTGCTCGCACAGCCTACTCCTCACCTGACTCCCAGTGTCTGTGTCGTGACTCCACGCTGACTCTACCCCCACTCGGAGGGCCCCAGGACACTCACAACAAAAATCCTCATGACATTTTTCACAGAATTGGAAAAAAAATACTAAAATTCATATGGAAGCACAAAAATCCTTGGATAGCCAACACAACCCTGAGCACTAAGAGCAATGCTGGGGGATTACTATACCAGATTTTAAACTGTATTATAGAGCTATACTCATAAAAACAACATGGTACTGGCACAAAAATGACCCATAGCTCAGTGGAACAACATTGAAGACCCAAATATGAGTACATGCAATTTCAGCCACCTGATATTTGAAAAAGGGGCCAAGAACATTCACTGGACAAAGACAGCATGTTCAGAAAATGTTGCTGGCAAAACTGGATCTCCACCTGTAGAAGAATGAAACTAAACCCCTATCTTTCACCTTCCACAAAAGTCAATTCCAAATGGATCAAAGACTTCAATGTAAAGCTTGAAACTCTGAAACTGTTAGAAAAAAACATTGGAAAAAACCTACAAGATATAGGTGTAGGAAAGGATTTTCTAAACCGGACGTCAATTGCTCAGGAATCAAGGTCAAGAATCAAAAAACGGCACCTCATTAAACTAAAAATTTCTGTATGTCAAAGGAGGCAACCAGGGAAGTGAAGAGAAAACCCACAGAATAGGAGAAATTCTTCATCAGCAACATATCTGACAGAGGTTTAACATCCAGAATATACAACAAACTCAAAAAACAAAGAAGGAAGTAACCCAATTAAAAGATGGGCTAAGGAGTTGAACAGAGAGTTCTTGAAAGAATAAATAAAGATGGCTAAGAAGCATCTTAAAAGATGCTCAACATCACTAGCAATTAGGGAAATGCAAATTAAAACCACTTTAAGATTT
>NW_008351697.1:2109502-2110078 GCF_000622305.1 Nannospalax galili
TGGAAGCAACCTAGGTGTCCCTCAATTGATGAGTGGATAATGAAAATGTGGTTCATATATACGATGGAGTTTTACTCAGCAGTAAAGAAAGATGAAATCATGAAAGTTGCAGGTAAATGGATGGAACTAGAATCTGTTATACTAAGTGAAGTAACACAATCTCAAAAAAAAAAATGATGTATGTTCTCCCTCGTATGTGGCTCCTGGAACCAAATCCTGATAAGGGAGTATGTATCCAGACATAACTACAGGAACCAGATAATGAAAAGGAACCAGAGAGGTTAAGGTAAACAAAGAATCTGAAAGAGAAGAACAGTAGGAAACAGGCATTAATAAAGGAGATATGAATAAAAATGGGGTTATTTTAAGGGAAGCGGGAAGGGAAGGTTACACAGGAAAACTTGGGGATAAAGCAAAAAAAGGAGCTCAAGAGAGGTGGGACCATAGGAGAAGGATATTATTAAGGGAGAAATGGGGAAAATGGGGTACTTTAAATGCGGAAACCATGGTGGAAGGGTTAGACAATGCAAGGGATAAATAATAGCTAGTTTAAAAAAAAAAACAGAGGGAATCATG
>NW_008351697.1:2110134-2111354 GCF_000622305.1 Nannospalax galili
CAAGAAATATGTCTAGGCAAGGTTTATCTGAGAACAATTGGTTTTTGCCCAATATTTATCTACATGGCACATGGTAATTAAAAGTACCAGACTGGTGGAACTAACCTTCTTGGATGTTTAACAGACATACTTTGAGGCCTATACAAATTTGGTGAGAGGGACATAAAGGACAGTTTTTGCTCCTTGCCCTGCTAGATTGACTAGTTCCAGGGGACTATGAGCATCTCTCAAAATGTCCTATAACTGTGGTGAGTGACCTGTCCTCTTGATCAAGGAGGCTGAGGAGACCCCACCAGATGGACTTGAACCAGTGTCCAGTCTACAAAGAGGAGGGTCAACACAGAGGAGTCATTTCCTCCATGCTTCTAAGCGAAGCCAGACATGGTCAAGCAGGACCTTTGACTTATCTTCACATAGACGGAACTGGTAAAAGAAAGGAGTCAGAGGCTCCTCTCAAGCCCATGTGACCCTTAAGGAACAGAGCCTCAAATAGCCTTAAGAGTGAAAATAAATTGGTTTATCTGGGCCATCACTATGGCCTTAAACATCCAAAAGGAAAATATAACCAAAGATTAAAGGGGTCAATATAAGTTTTTTTAAGAGTCCATATGTATAGCTAAAGGCTACATAACAAGCAACAATGGCAGATAGGAGACACCTTCTTTGAGTTGTTGGCCAGGGTGGCCAAAGGGACTCCCAGACAGTAAACCCAGCATAGAGCTGGAAAAATGAACAGCAGACCCCAATCTTATCTAAAGGAATATTGACAACTGATTGCTGCTAGATGAGGAACAGCTGACCTTCCTAAAACAAAGACCTTTAGATAGGCTGACTAGATTCACCAGATGGACAAGTACTGGGGAACCCCTAGGGTTGCCAACAACACAGCAGACAGTAGCAGGGAAGACAGAGCACATGAGCTCCAGTTGTGGGGGGGGAGGCTATGGGAGGGTGCCATTTGGGAAGTGGGTATATAGATGAATAAGATTGTTTGGGATGTTCTGTGTGATATATACACAAAAAAAAGTCAACAAATTTTAAAAATGAGTTATATTTGAGGAGGAAGCATAAAACTTTACATCATGTTAATTAGTTGATTAGTAGAGGTGATAGACATTACCATTGAAATCTACCCGATGACTTTATATCCATATACAGGTACCAAGGATACAAGTGCAACCGACCATGACTAGTAATAATCAGATACATACAGATTAGAG
>NW_008351697.1:2111647-2123613 GCF_000622305.1 Nannospalax galili
TGACAGGCATGAATATAAAAATAGATATAAGGATTGAACATTAGAAAACCAATAAGACATTATTTTCCAGCCTATACATCTCACCATTATTCATAGTCAAAAACACTTTGTTCTTAGCACAACTGAAAATTTCACAAGATAATTTGATAAACATAGTCTCAAAAGTATTTTAACTAAAAACTGCTTAAAAACATGTTGGGAATCCGAAGCCCCCTTCTGACCTCTGAGGCATTGCACAACACAGGTGCACTCACATCCCTGCAGGCAATATACTCATACACATAAAATTAAAATAATAAATAAAATATTTTTAAAAGAAAGGTGTACTCAAAGATTCTTCAGGAAAATATTATGGCAATTTCTCTTCAACACTAATATGCATCTTACAGAGAAATTATAAATTGATAATAACTACAAGGACTTTCATAACTGACTCCAATGGTAAGCCAGTGTGTGAGATTTCAGTTCTATTTTATGACAACAGCCTGAAAAAGATAAGTTTCCAATCACATTTGTTGTATTATTTAATGAACTTTAAATTAGATAATGTCTGAATGTTCAAAGAAGTCCAGTGTAGGTCAAAATAATATGTCAAGAGGTCCTGGGAAGAGGATACTATTACTAAGGATCACCCAACTTTCAAAACTGTTTTAGAGTTCTTATTAAAGCATGAGTATCTTTATATAGACATTTTCCAGCAGTGATGAAAATTTTGTTTCCTTCTAGTCTGTTTTCCTTTTAAGAAAATTTAATGATTGTATAATCTAGAGAGGAACAAATAACAGTCCAGCAGACAGATGTGTGTGGTAATCAAGGTAAGTTCACAGTGAATCCAACCATAACTTATAGGAAAAGAAGTTTTTTTAATCAATGACCTCCGTTCTTCCCCTTGGGTCTCAGTATAGTCCATTTGGGATGATTGGGAGAGCTCTGTAATCCTGCTGTGTGACTTTTCCTGGGGAAAACAAGCATCTATCCACCCCAGATAGGGCACTGGTGACCAAAGAAATGATTCCACAGAAGTCTAGTCTAATCAACCAGAGAGTTTACTGGGGTGACCTCCAAGAGCATGAGTGAGGGATGACCTACAGGAACATGGGTGTCTCAAAGGCTGCTACATCACTGAAAAGCCAATCCCAGCATGGATGACAGCTCACAAAAAGTACATCACTGGATTGCCCTGGGCAACTTGCAAGCCACTGATGGTGGCAGAGTCTCTTCTCTCCAGCAACCGTTTACTCCTCATATAACCTTGGGGAGAGGGGTCTTGGGAAATTTGTCAGTTTCAGTACTTCCTGAGTCCTGTTTGGTTTCCTTCCTCAACCTTGTAGAATTGATTGGCTTCTTGAGTCTGGCAAGATCCCTCCTCCTCCAGGAGCTAGTGTTTCAGTTCAGAAGAAACAGCCACACAACACCCCACCAAAGAAGCTTCTGTGCACAAGTGCCATTGGCAGACAAAGGGGCGCAGTTGCTGCCATGAGTGACTCATCCCTGGCACCAGCTTCTGGCACCTCCAACACCTCTTCCTGAGGAGTTTCAGCCATGACAGCAGGAATTCTCATTCTTATACCTGAATCCCTGTGTCTAAACATAGCAGGAATTTGATCAATATTCTTAATGTTTTATTTTTTCTTTTACGCATATGAAAGCTTTGCCTCCTAGTATGTGTACCATGTGCATGGCTGGTGTCCACAGAAGCCAGAAGAGGGCGCTCGGTCTCCTGGAACTGGAATTTAAGATGGCTGTGAGCCCCCATGTGGAAGCTGGGAATCGAACCCCAGTCCTCTGTAAGAGCATAAGTGAACTTAACTGCTGAGCTGTCTCTCCAGCCCCTTGATAAATATTTTTAATACATTAAAGAAATCCTAGCAGCTGCTGACTCCCAGTAGAAGTAACAATTAAAAATTGCCTTCAGCATCTGCTTGCCTTAATTTATAACATTCCTTCCTCTGGAACACCTTGTAGATTTGCAGCTGCTGGGAGGCTTGAGGAGAAGTTCTGAGCACTACTTCTGTTGAGTAATTCAAGAAATTGTTCTGTTGAGCTCTCTAGGTAGATGCATACACAGCCTTCTCAAATGGCAGCCCTTTTAAGAACTTGATCTCATGCTCTGGAGAAATGTAATCTGAAGAAAATCATCAGAAAGTCATTCAGCTAGCTGTCAGATTCTTGGGCCCTATGGGAACACAATTCCTTCCAATCTGAGACACCCTTTTCAATAAAGTTATTAATAGTCAAGTTCATCAATTCTGTATTAAACATCTACTATGAAGCAGACTGCCTTCCAGATGGTTACCCGTGGCTCAAAAACTTCTCCTGAGGGCTTCAATCTCAGTTAAGCAGGGATCAGCAAAAGCTCCAGATCCCTCTTCAGGTACAATTTGATTTACACTCATGTAACTTTGTGGTTCACAAAAGAGTTGCTGACTCAGAGCTTTGTATCTGTTTGGTAAAGAAGACAGAAATCTTTTTCATTTCACAAGTGAACTCATAGGAACAATTTATGTATAAATTAAAAACAAAAGGATAGAAATAAGCAAGACAAAGGGAAAGTAAAGAGTTTAGGCTTAGAAAAGAATATGAATATTTTAAAAGTACACCAACTCTCAGATCCCTTTGTATTCAGAAAAGGGCAGAGCTGGTACTTTTACCCAAGTCAAGAACATTTTCCATTGTGTTGAGTTCATTCTTCGGGCCTCTAACTTTAATTTTGTTTTGTATTTTACTATCTTATTTAATACATATTCGATTTTTTAGCACTTAATCTGTTCAAGACAGTAAGTACAAATAGAGTATATAAAACATCTTTTTTTCCTATGGCTGTTTATATTCTAGTAGGAAACCTAAAATACATATAGGTATCTACAAGCTAAAATGGGACGTGACACATGCCATAAAAGAGATCCAAAAATAAAAATATTTGCAAGATCACTTCCAGTTGGGGAAAGAGCAAGACTTCCTGCAAATAAGACATTGGGAATATGTGAGGAAGTCAAAAAGGAAAAATTCCATCTAGTGATCTTTGCAAAACAGCCACTATTTTGGTAAATTACAAGTTTAAAAGAAAAAAAAGGGTAAGAAAACTATGACCCATTTGAGTTCATGACATTATTCTTCCATCAAAAGGATGAATACGAAACACATAAGCATAAATTCCCACACCAGCAAGTTATAGATGCTAAGTTAATAGAGAACCCCCATCCAGCTGCCCCCCAAACTCACTTTCCACTGGAGGAAATTTAGAATCTAAATTGATAGAAAATTATAAGCTTCCCACTGTAGCAGACTGAAAACTCATCAAAGAGACATCTCAGTCAGGGCTGGCAGGCTCCGCTTCCTCCTGGCTAGACTGCATGTGTAAGTGGATTTCAGATTCTGCTCATTCAGTTGATTACACATTGCACAAAGAAGTGGCATTCATGCACCATCCAAATCTGAATCAACTAGAAACCTGACCACAGTGCCAACGCAATTACAGTTGGCTTAGATACCCACGTGGAAACTCATCAACCAATATTGTCCTCTCAAAGTCTGTATGGTCACCAAAAATGCATTGGCATCAACTGACCGATCTTATTTTTCATGTCAATTTTTCCTCCAATTTTAAAGAAATGTGCTTGAAAACAAGGGGAAATGGTTTTATTTTAAAGAGGCAATGTCTGTAGATAATAGCTATATTTGGTTCTTTTTGCTGTCACAGTCTCTAAGAAGAATATTTGTTTTGATATTTCTTTCAATGTCCCATTTCAAAGGAAAGAAAAATTATTACTGATTTCAAAAGTTCCAAAAGTTTGGGTGCTGGAGATGGCTCAGCAGTTAAGTGTATGTATTGCTCATCCAGACGACCCAAGTTCAGTTCCCAGCATCCACATCAGGTGGCTCACAAAACCAGCAACTGCAGTAACAGGGGGTTCTAAGATCCACCAGCACTGCCACTCACATGTACATATTCACACAGAGGCATACACATACACATAAAAATAAAAACAAATCTTCATTTAAAAACTCTGAAACTTTGAAAACTCTCAGAAATGTCAGAGTAGAGAAGTGGGGACGATGACAGGCATAAGAAAAGGACACCAGCCTGTCTTCCCATCAGCACAGGAAGCTACAGCCATAGCTAAATGAACTTTATAGCATCCAAACTCATTTTGTGGCAAGAACCAAAAATCTGGACCTCTAAGAAGCTGAAGATACAAGCGAGGCAGTCTGCCTGCATTTCATGTTTACACGATGCTTTGTACATTCATATTCTACACATTTACCCACTGTAAATTCTAGTGTTACTTACATGCACTTTTATATCTGTGGCAAATATTCTCCTTTTGATGACAGTTAATCCTACCACTCAGAAGACAGACAGGCCAGCCTGGTTTACAGAATGAGTTCCAGGCCAGTTAACCCTGCATAATGAGACCCTGTCTCATAAAACCAAAAAAGAAAAAAAAATATTTTTGTGTTATAGAAACTAAAACTCAGAAGGACAGGTAGAAGTGCTATTTATATTTCCTTTTATATTTTTGGCAAATATTCTTTTTGTATTATAGAAACTAAAATTCAGAAGCATGGTTTTTGAGCAATGTTGTAGTTGGTGGAGGAGCTGGGGTGTGCATCTGGGCTTCTGGTTCTCAGTTCCAGTAGCTTTTCAGCAGCATGCACTCCAGGGGGGATAGGTTCAAGAACTCCAAGGGTGAGATAGACCTGGCCTTCCTACGAGGGTGGGCAGAGGAGCAGAGAGATGGTTCATAAGTGACAGAATTAGAAGCTATGTAAATAGCAAATTAAATCCTTCTTAAAAGATCAATAAAAGCTACTCAGTGAAAACAACTAAGAGCATTTTTTAAAGGCTAAGAAATATTTGAATCTCAGAATAACAAATAGAAAGTCAGAGCCTTTGGGGGGAATGTTTTATAACTAGATGGAGTAACAAAATTTATTTTATTAATAGGAAACGCTAATTGAGAACATTTACCAGACTAAGTACGTACACTATATATTATATAACAAAAATGTTATAGAGCTAATAATAGTTGGACTGATCTTACAGATGAGGAAATGAGGAAACAGAAGTTGAAGAGTCACAAGGACAGGATTGTTTTAAGGTTTATGTATGCCTAAGTGTGTATATATGCACCACATGTATGCAGGTGCCTGCGGAGCCCAGCAGAGGACATTGGATCCCCTAGAACTGGCAGTTGTGGGTCACCTGATATGGATTCTGGGAATGGCACCTGGGTCCTCTGCAAAATACAGGTACTCTTAACACTGAACCATCTCTCCAAGATCTGGGACAGGATTTGAATGCAGGAAGTTCAGAGCTCAGAATCTAAAGTTTCAAACACAATCCTATGTCTGTAAGATATTACTGAAGCTAAGATATGCTTAACATGCTGTGTCATATACATTACATCCTAGAACTGGAATGACCCTCATATTTTATGCTTCATAAGTGGGGAAACCAAATACTAGATATTATATAGGAAGAAAAAAAAATCTGAAAAGGAACCTCTTAAGTGGGAAGGAAATAACATCAACATTGAACCTTGGAGCAAGTAAACAAGGTATTAAAATGCCCAAGTCATTGAATAGTTCATTAGCTGCTTGGCAAGAATCATTTCAGAAAAGTCATTTTGGGAAGGCATTAGAAATCAGCATGCAGCCTGTTGGTTTATGAACAGGAGGCAAAGTGAGATTGAGGATGTTTAAAGGAAAGACGAGTCACTAGCATGGAACAAAGGTCAAGAGTTTATATCTGACATGAAAGAAATTCCAGCATGAGACACAGAGACCGAAAAATAGAGCAACAGCCCCAGTGTGCAGAAAGACTGAAGACAGGAAGGGGCTTAAGTCATCAGTGATACTAAATCCAAGAAAGAAAAGAAAGAAAGAGAGAGAGCAAGAGAGAGCAAGAGAGAGAGAAAGAGAGAAAGAAAGAAAGAGAGAGAGCAAGAGAGAGAAAGAGAGAGAAAGATAAAGAGAAAGAAAGAAAGAGAGAGAAAGAGAGAAACAAAGAAAGAAAGAAAGAAAGAAAGAAAGAAAGAAAGAAAGAAAGAAAGAAAGAAAGAAAAAAAAAAGGGAAGGGGGAGAAGGGGGAGGGATTCATAGCATTTGTTACATTTGTCATTGACGAAGGGCCAGCCATTTCAAGACATCAGCTGTCAAGGCACAGTGGGACTTGAAGAAGAGGAATAAAATGCAAAATGCCAAATTATGAGGGTGTTTTTTAATATGAAGGAGAGATGAGTGATGGAGAGCCACTCATGGGAAGGGTCGTGGGAAGACTGTGGAGTTCAAAGGATGAGGAAGTCTATCAACAAAGTGTGGATTGACCTTTACCATGGAATTAGTAACAGCTTGTCATGGGGGAAGTACCATGTGTAAATAAGCCTTACTCTGTCTCACAGAGCACTCATGAACTTGGGGAAGTGAATTTACTAATCTTTATCATGTTATTTTAGGACAAGCAAAATCATTGTGGGTCTTTGGTTATATGGAACTTCTTCCAGTACAATAGTCTAATATTTTTTCCAAATTAGGTTTTCTTCAAGGAGCCCTCCTTGTCTCTGTGCTTGTCCTCCCTGCCAGGACACCTCTCAGAAGTTTGTACTCAGAGAGCAGCTCCTAGTGAGCTCATCCAGATGCTTCCTACCTGGACTGATTTCTCTCCTTGGCCCCTCACTACTCAGACCAGCAGCCTAGGCAGCACCCAGGAGCGTGCTAAGAAAACTGAACCTTGGGCCCACCCAGACTTTGTACAAAGAGCCTTATGCCAATAGTGACCATTAGAGTCACATCATAACCTCTCTTTAATTAGGAACCAAAAGAAGGGGGATCATTTATCCTCCATATTTCTACTGAACATTTGCCCATGGATTATAGTTCCCAGCTCCCTTAGCTCAGCATAGACAGTCCACCGATTCACTTGCAGGTTCATCTTCTGTTACAATGTTCTCAACCCAACCTATCTAGCTCACCCACATTCATGCACCTCCCTGAAAGCAAGCCAAGGACTGTGATGCTGATATGACTTTTGTGGCATTGTTCCTTTGGTCCTTCCCAACTCTTAATGAACTAATCGTTATAAAGGCCCACTGTCACCTGTTCTAGAACCCTTGTCCAAGGACTTCTGGCTCTGCATGTGAACACCCCCTCACTACCATGATTTCATTTTATTAGATTTCTGTGATGTCAGATGTAAACACTACAATGATTATTTCTCCATGAATTTCCCAAATAAAATATTAAATCCATAAGGGTAGAAACTGTATTCTATTTGTCTTGCACAATTTCTAGACCCTAGTAAGAAATCAAGACACGATTATAATAGCAATATAGGTAAATATGGATAAAAACATTAATATTTCTATGATACTCTATTTTTATTTTATATTTAAATATATTAAATGTTATATAGTTTGTATATGTAATTTTATGTATTTTATGAAAAATTTAATTATATTTGGTTCATATATTTGATATATACTTTAGTATATCTAGTTTTTATATATATAATTCATGAATACATTTAGCTTATATGTGTGTTTGTATGTGTCTTTAGAGTATGTGAATTAGCCAAGGTTTCCCAGGAGAAAATATGAAGAAAAGAACATGAGAAAATATTAAAAATGAGGGATTTGGAGAGAATGTTTTATTTCCACGGCCACCAAAGTGACTAATATAAACACACAAATCCCCAGGAGCTTATGAGATTTGTTTTTGGCAAAAGCTGCATGCTGAATAGTTACCCAAATGCCTAAATCATCTAGGTTGCCAAAACTATATTTACAATTATCTTACTTTAGGTTCTGCAAGACTTTAGGCTCTTCCAGTTCCTATTTGAAGCACTTGCAAAGTAAATCTCTGGTTTTTGACATTTGTCAAAGTTAATCAGTAAGGAGAATGTGTAAAATCCACAATGACAGAACCATAGGACAGGTCCCTGCCCCAGGAGAAACAAAAGAGGAAGGTGAGAGGAAATTGTTTCTGAAGTCCCAGTTTATTCTCAACATCTACATGTGTGCTCACTTGTATCTTCATGACAACTCTAAAGAGCAGCTATCAATTCTCCTGGCTCTCAGGTCTGTATTCAGACAGGAACTACTACCATTTGCCAGCACCTCCAGCTTGGCCACTATAGCTCTGGATACTTCTCAGCTTCCATGGTTCCATGAGCCAATTCCATATAATAAATTGTTCTCTCCTCTCCCTAGATAGAGGGGTGGGATAGGGAGAGATGGGTAGTTTAATTTCTATGAGGAACACTAATATAATAACTTAGGTTTATCCCTTGTGATCAGCTTAAAATGAAAGACTAAGAAGCTAGAAACTCTCCTGGAATTTCTAATACAGTCCACTTTCTTCAACCAGGGTCCTGTGATGTTTCGATGACGTGCCTTTAATATAAGCACCAAGAATTAAAGTTGAGATCTGTTTGTCACAGCCCACAGAAAATAAGGATGGTGATAGAACCACAAGATTGGCATTCAGACCATAATTTATCAGTACTTCCTTAAGGCCTTTATATGTATCATCTCATCCAATTCCTTTTTACAAAAGGCAAAGATTTATTGTTTGCAGTATTTCAAGTACTCCATTATAAGAAATGCACTGTTTCAGATCTGAAATTACAGCATTTAGCCATTTGCTTACTTGTTATATATTTTCTCTATTCATTTAATTTTTTAATTTTTATTTTTATTTTATGTGTATGAGTGTTTTGCCTGTATGTATGTAATTACACCCATGTCATGAAATGCCCACAGAGGTCATAAGAGGGCATCAGATCCCTAGTACTGGAGTTAAGGAACATTAGCCACCATGTGGGTTCTGGGAACCAAACCTGGGTCCTCTGCAAGAGCATCCAGTGCTCTTAACCACTGAGCCATCTGTCCAGCCCCTCTATTCATTTAATTCTTAAATTAACTCTGAGATCAATATTGTCTTAACTTCATGGACTCAGAGAAGTTAAGCAATCAACTATCACTTAATACCTGACCGACTTTGGTGAACATAACAAGGCATCTTTTAAATAGTGTCCCTTCATCCTTAACTTGGGATTTGTATTAATCAGTTTGTAGAACTACTGCAATTATTAAATGATGACTTAATGGTAGATCTGGAATATATCAGGTGTGTATTGTTTACTTTTCTCCTTGCTGTGACAAAATACTTGACAAAAGCAACTAAAGGGTTTGTTCAGTCTCAGTTTGAGGGTGTGGTTCATCGTGGCAGGGAAGTCACAGCAGCCAGCACTTGAAGAACTGGTCACATAGCATCCACAGTCAGGCAGCAGAATGAGAGGAATGTCGGTGCTCAGCTTGCTTTCTCCTTTTTCATTCAGTCCTGGGTCCCATAGCACAGTGCCACCCACATCGAGGGTGGAGTTTCCCACCTCAGTTAACTCATCTTAGAACCTCCCTCAAAACACACCTAGAGGTTTGTTTCCATGGCAATTCTAAATTACCATGAAGTTTTTTATAAAAACCGTTATAGGTCAGTCTCCGGATCAGGCAGAAAACCTGCTCAGCCATCACTCTGGTATGTCAGATAAAGCTCACTGCCTCCCTACCCCATTTCTCTCATCCATCCCACCCTGCTGGCCTCTCTCACAGGAGAGAGAAGGTGGCTCCAATTCCTTCACCTCAAGTCCCAGGACTAGCTTCTCAAACCAGATTAACTAATCACCCTACCATAAATCCCTAAGTTCTCACCCAGATGGTCCCCTCATTGCCAAACTCCCAGCTTCCAGATCAGGCAGACAGACCTGCTCAGTTAGGACTCTGACCAGTCTACTACCCAAAAGAACTTGAAATATCCACCAATTTGTCTTCCATACCCAAACAAAAAGTAACTAAGCTACATAAACAATATTAACAGAACCAAAATTAAATTAAACAGAGTAGAAGCTCCTGTTGAGCACATAACCAACAAAGAACATCCATATGCCCAAATGGCAATGCAAAAACACATAAATATGAAAAACTAGGAAAATATGTCCCCAATAAAACCCACAAGTCCTACAGAAGTACACAGCATTGAGAACCACCCTTAGAACCCCAGGATGCAGAATGTAAAAGAACAATCATAAACATGATCAAAGACCTTCAAGAAAACACAAAGAACTCAAAGAGGAAAGGCAAACTTCTGATGGAAGCCTAAGTATACAAATATATGGCTTGGGGCTGGAGAAATGGCTCAGCGGTTAAAAACACTGGTTGTTCTTGAAGAAGACCCAGGTTCAAATCCCAGCACCCACATGGCACCTAACAACTGTCCATAACTCCAGTTCCAGGCGATCTGACAGCCTCTTCTGTCCTCTGCAGGCATTGCATGACATGGGTGCACGTACCTACACGCAGGCAATACACACATGCATATAAAATAAAAATAATAAATAAAATATTTTTTAAAAAAACAAACATATGGCTTAATGAAATATCGAAAACAATTCATAACTTGAAAAGCAAATTTGCTAAAGAGATAGAAATAGTGAAGAAAACCCAAATGGAAATGAACACAGGACTGAAAGACTCAACCAATTAGAAACAACAGGAGAAAGTCTCATAAGCAGAATGAATGAAATGGAAAACACAGTATCAAGAATGGAGGATAAAGTTGAAGATCTGAACTCCTTAAGCAAAAACTATGCAAAATTAAAAAAAAAAAACACAGGAATGGAATACTCAGGAAATGTGGGACAACATGAAACAACCAAATCTACGTATTATAGGCATACAGGAAGGAGAAGAAAATCAAACCAATGGCATCAAACAGATCTTCAATAGGATAATAGAAGAAAACTTCCTTAAATTAAGGAAACATATACCGATAGAGATTCAAGAAGCACAGAGAACACCACTAAGGCATGATCAGAACAGAAAGTCCCCACGACATAGCATAGTAAAAACATTGAAGTACAGAACAAAGAGGGGGTACTAAAAGCTGCTAGAAAAAAAACAAGTTATATATAAAGGAAAACCCATCAGGATAACTTTTCAATGCAAACTATGAAAGTTAGAAGAGCCTGGAACAAAGTATTCCCAGTTCTAAACAACCGTGGATGCCAACCTCAAATACTTTATCTGGCAAAATGATCAAGATCGAAGGGGAACAGAAAACTTTCCATGACACAAATAGGCTGAAAGAATTCATATCTTCCAAACCAGCACTACAGAGAATACTTGAAGCAACACAAAGGACCGAAGAACAGAATGAATATGCCCAAGAGGTACAGAAAGAAAATAAACGTATAACAACAGAAACACTAAATAGGGCCACACACAAAGAAACTAAAATGACAATACACAATACGCACCTTTCAATAATGGCACTAAATGTCAAAGGCCTCAACTCCCCTGTCAAAAGACACAGACTGGTACAATGGATCAAGAAAGAAAACCCATGTTTTTAATGTCTTCAAGAAACTGATCTCTTCCAGCTCTACATCAATAGATGCCAGCCCAGAATACTACACCCAGCAAAAATGTCTATTATAGTTGAGGGGGAAAGAAAAATCTTCCATGACATGAATAGCTTGAAAGAATACATGTCCACGAAACCAGCCCTTCAAAGAATACTTGAAGCAATACAGAGAGCAGAGGGAAAAACAGCTATACCTTGGGGCAACAAAAGAAAATAAAGATATAATCTAGGAAACACAAAATTAGACAGAGAACACAAACAGCAATCAAAATGATGGCAACCAATACACACCTTTCAATAATAACCTTAAATATCAATGGACTGAACTCCTCAATCAAAAGACACAAGCTAAGTGAATGGAATAAGAAACAAAATCCATCTCTTTGCTGTTTGCAAGAAACCCATCTCACCTTCAAGGACAGGCACTATCTTAAGGTAAAATGATGGAAAACAATATTACAAGCAAATGGCACTAAGAAACAAGCAGGGGTTGCAATTCTAATTATCTGACAAAATAGATTTAAAGGGAAGCTAATCAGAAGAGA
>NW_008351697.1:2123837-2125148 GCF_000622305.1 Nannospalax galili
AAGCACCAAAGAATACACTTTCTACTCAGCACCCCATGGAACTTCTTCAAAAATTGACCACATACTGGGCCACAAAACAAACCTTAAAAAATACCAAAAAATTAAAATAATTCCATGTATTCTATCAGAACACAATGCAATAAAGCTCAAAATCAACATTGGACAAATCCCTAGTCACTACATGAACTCATGGTGATTGAACAACACACTCCTAAACAATGAGTGGGTCAAAGGAGAAATTAAGAAAGAAATAAAAGAATTCCTAGAATTCAACAAAAAGGACAATACCACTCAACACAACCTCTGGGACACATTAAAAGCAGCCTTAAGAGGGAAGTTTATGGCTTTAAGTGCCCACATTAAAAAAGTTAGAAAGAGCCCAAATAAATGACCTAACACTTAACTCAAGGCACTGGAAAGACAAAAACAAATGAAACCCAAATCCAACAGAAGAGAAGAAATAACAAAATTCAGAGCAGAAATTAATTAAATAGAAACAAAGAAAATACAAGAAAATTAATGAATCTAAGAGCTAGTTCTTTGAAATACTAAACAAGATAGACAGAACCTTAGCCCAGTTAACCAAAAGATAGAAAGAGCAAATGCAAATTAATAAAATCAGAGATGAAAGGGAAGCATCACAACAGGCACCAAAAAAATCCAAAACATTGTAAGTAGTAAATTTGAAAACCTAAAAGAAATGGACGGATATCTAAAGGCATGGGAACCACCAAAACTAAACCAAGAAGAGATTAACAACTTAAACAGGCCCATAACACAAAAAGAAATTGAAATGATAATATAAAACCTCCCTACTAAAAAAAGCCCAGGACCAGATGGATTTACAGGAGAATTCTACCAGACATTTAAAAAGGATCTACATCCAATACTACTTAGGTTATTTAAAAAAATAGAAACCAAGGAAGAACTCCCAAATTCCTTCTATGAAGCTAGCATCACTCTAATGTCCAAACCGGGTAAAGACACAGCCAAAACAGAAAACTATAGACCCATATCCTTAATGAACATATATGCAAAAATTCTCAACAAGATACTTACAAACCTCATACAGACACATATCAAAAAGATCATTCACCATGATCAACTAGGCTCTATCCCAGAGATGCAGGGATGGTTCAATATACACAAGTCAATAAACGTCATTAATCATATAAATGGACTCAAAGACAAAAACCATATTGTCATCTCAATAGATGCAGAAAAGGCTTTTGACAAAATTCAACATGCATTTATGTTCAAAGTCCTAGAGAGAACTGGACTGGAGGGAACATACCTCAACATAATTAAAGC
>NW_008351697.1:2125432-2126320 GCF_000622305.1 Nannospalax galili
CACATCAAAGATCTCTACAACAAAAATGTTAAATCATTAAAGAAAGAGATTGAGGAAGACATCAGGAGATGGAAGGACCTCTCAAGTTCATGGATTGGAAGAATTAATATTGTTAAAATGGCCATTCTACCAAAAGCAATATATAGATTCAATGCAATCCCAATAAAAATTCCTGTGACATACTTCATAGAATTAGAAAAATCCATCCTTAAATTCATATAAAGGCACAAAGACCTTGGATAGCCAAAGCAACCCTGAGTACAAAGAGCAACACTGGGGGGATTACTATACCAGATCTCAAAGTATACTACAGAGCCATATTCATTAAAACAGCATGGTACTAGCACAAAATAGACACATAGATCAATGGAACATTGAAGATCCAACCTGAGTACATGCAATTTCAGCCACCTCATATTTGACAAAGGTGCCAAGAACACACAATGGAGGAAAGACAGCATCTTCAACAAAAGGTGCTGGCAAAACTGGATCTCCACCTGTAGAAGAATGAATCTAGATCCTTTTCTTTTGCCTTGCACAAAGTCAACTCCAAATGGATCAAAGACCTCAATATGAAACTGGAAACCCTGAAAATATTGGAAGAAAACATTGGCAGTAACTTACAGGATATAGGTGTAGGAAAGGATTTTCTAGATCAGACACCAGTTGCTCAGGAATTAGGGTCAATAATCAATAAGTCGGACCTCAGTAAGCTAAAAAGCTTCTGTTCAGCAAAATAAACAATCAAGAACATGAAGAGAAAACCCACAGAGTGGGAAAAAAAAATCTTCACCAATGACACATCTGACAGACATTTAACATCCAGAATATATAAAGAACTCAAGAAACAAAGAACCAGGAAAACAAGTGACCTAACTGAGCTATGGG
>NW_008351697.1:2126861-2145534 GCF_000622305.1 Nannospalax galili
TCGGCTGAGCCTGATTGCTAAACATAGTCACAATTGGGCTTGTTGACGGTTGTGCTCATTCATTAAAGGAGTGCCAAGCAGGGTCACTGGACCCTCACCTGAGTATCCAGCCACTCTTCCCATCCAACTAGTCCAGCCTTGGAAGACAACAGCAAAATGAAGAAGAATCCAATAGAGGGAGGCTTTTGGAAGCCCTTATCAAGAATCTCCAGTGGACTCTCATATGAACATTGGAAAATTGCCCTGTTGTGACTATTTTCTAGTTCCCTGTCTAGAACTTGTAATGCTAATTACTCTTGCCTTTACTTCTCCTTCACATCTCCTATTCATGATTCAAGGACTTTCTTTTCCCCTTAGAGACAAGAGTTATGCAATTTGGGAGTCTTTTAGATAGACCCATTGAAGGGATACTCCAGTTGCCTCACCCTGCATCCCTGTCCAACATGGAAGACGCCAGAATGGTCTGTGTCCCTATTCCCTACTGGCAATTTGGGTAACCTCTTCAGAGGATGGTGTGATAAGAGTAGGAGGTAGGAATTGGCTAGGAAGTTAGGGTAAAAAGACCCCAAAGAAATGTAGCCAGTTTCTTGGCTAAAAGTCAAAATGTCCTTGGGCCTTTAGCAATATACTCTGTTCCAAAGGCCAAAAATGTCGAAAGTATTTGGGAGCTTGTATCTAATCCTTAAAAGATGTTAGGGTTACCTCTTCAGAGGGGGGAATGTTGGAGGGGTGGGAGTAGGCATGGATTCAATCAAAATACCTTTTATGCATGTATGAAATTTTCAGTAAAGTTTTTGTAAAAGTTAACCAAAAAAATTAAAAAAAGAAAGAAACTCATCTCACTTTCAAGGATAGGCACTATCTTGGGGTGAAAGGATGGAAAAAAAGTATTCCGAGCAAATGGACCTAAGAAGCAAGCAGGTGTTGCAATTTTAATATCTGACAAAATAGACTTCTAATGAAACTCATCAGAAAAGATAAGGAGGGTTACTTCATTCTAATCAAAGAAATAATTGACCAAGAAAATATTATAATCATGAGCATATATGCACCAAACTCTGGAGTACCCAATTTCATAAAATCAGTAGGCTAGGACTATGAAACAGAGATTGACACCAACTTAGTGAGAATGGGCGACTTTAATACTCTACTGTCTTCAATAAACGGGTGAACTGAACTGGAAGAATAAACAGAGAGACATCTGAATTAAATGACATACTACTTGAAATGGACCTAACAGATGCATACAGAATATTCCACCCAACCACCAAAGAATACACTTTCTACTCAGCAGCTCATGCAAGTTATTCTAAAACTGACCACATTCTGGGACACGAAATAAATCTCAACAAATACAAAAAGAAATTGAAATAATTCCATGCCTGCTATCAGACCACACTGCAGTAAAGCTTATAATCAACATCAAAAGAAGCTCTAGTAAATACACAAACTTATGGAAATTAAACAACACACTACCGAATTATGAGTGGGTCAAAGAAGAAATTAAGAAAGAAAAGTATTCCTGGAATAAAATGAAAATGAAAATACAACACAACAAAACCTCTGGGACAACCTAAAAGCAGTCCTGAGAGGGAAGTTTATAGCTCTTAGGGCCTACATTAAAAAATCAGAACGAGCACATGCAAAGGACTTGGCAGTACAACTCAAAACTCTGGAAAGGCAAGAACAACCAACCCCAAACCTAGTAGACAAGAAGAAATAACAAAACTCAGAGCAGAAATTAATGAAATAGAAACAAAGAAAACAATAAAAAAAATTTCAATGAATCTAAGAGCTGGTTCTTTGAAAGGATAAACAAGATAGACAGACCCTTAGCCCAGTTAAGCTAAAGGAAGAAAGAGCAAATCCAGATCAACAAAATCAGAGCTGAAAGGGGAAACATCGCAATAGACACCAAAAAAAAAAAGCCAAAACATTGTAAGGGAATACTTTAAACATCTATACTCTATTAAATTAAAAGAAATGGATGAATTTCTAAAATCATAGCCACCACCAAAGTTAAACCAGGAGGAAATCAACAGCCTAAACAGACCCATAACAAATATGGAAATTGAAACAGTAATACAAAACCTCCCAACTAAAAAAAGGCCAGGCTCAGATGGAGTCGTGGCAGAATTCTATCAGACATTCAAAGAAAATCTACAACCAATACTGTTTAAATTATTCAAAAAGATAGAAACAGATGGAGAACTTCCAAACTCCTATGAAGCCAGTATCACTCTAATACCAAAACCAGGTAAAGACACAACAACAACAAAGAAAAAGACTATAGACCCACATCCTTAAGGAACATAGATGCAAAGATACTCAATGAAATACTTGCAAACCACATACAGGCACACATCAAAAAGATCATCCACCACAATCCAGAGATATGAGGATGTTTTAACATACATAAGTCAATAAATGTAAGAAAACATGTAAATGGACTTAAAAACAAAAACCACATGGTCATCTCAATAGATGCAGAAAAGGCATTTGACAAAATCCAACATGCATTCATGTTAAAAGTGCTAGAGGAACTGGTCTGGAGGGAACATACCTCAACATAATTAAAGCTACATATAACAAACCCATAGCCAACATCATCCTAAGTGGAGAAAAACTAGAAGTATTCCCATTAAAATCAGGAACCAGACAGGGCTGTCCACTATCTCCACTCCTTTTCAACACAGTGCTTCAAATTCTTGCAAGAACAGTAAGACAAGAGAAGGACATTAAAGGAGTACCAATTGGAAAAGAGGTCAAATTATCCCTAATTACCAGCGATATGATATTACACATAAGAGCCCCAAAAAACTCCACTAGAAAACTGTTATAATTGTTTAATACTTTCAGTAAAGTGACAGGATACAAAATTAACTTTAAAAAAAATCAGTAGCCTTTCTATATACCAATAACAAGCAATCAGAAAAGATTCATTCAAGGAAACCCTCCCACTCACAATAACCTCAAAAAAATATTTAGGAATAAACCTAACCAGAAGCATTAAAGAACTCTACATGAAGTTTTTAAACCTTTAAAGAAAGAGATCAAGGAAGACACTACCTACCATGCTCATGGACTGGTAGAATTAATATTGTGAAAATGACCATCATAAACAAAAGCAATCTATAGATTCAATGTGATGCCAATCAAAATACCCATGACATTCTTCACAGAGTTAGAAAAAAATCATCCTAAATTTCATATGGAATTATGAAAGACCCCAGATAGCCAAAGCAATCTTGGGCAAAAAGAACAACACTGGGGGGGGGATCACCATAACAGATCTCAGATTATATTACAGAGCTATAGTGATAATAACAGCACGTTACTGGCACAAATAGACACGTAGATAGATCAAGAGAACACAATAGAAGACCCAAACATGAGTACATACAATTTAGGCACCTTATATTTGACAGAACCAAGAACACATAATGGAGTAAAGACAACAGCTTCAACAAATGGTGCTGGCAAAACTGGATCTCCACCTGTAGAAGAATGAAATTGGACCTTTATCTTTCACCCTGCACAAAAGTCAGCTCCAAATGGATCAAAGACCTCAATGTAAAGCCTTAAACTCAGAAAGTGCTAAGGGAGAAAAAATCAATGATCCAGCCCAGCCCTAAAACCTAATACATAATGACCAATACAGCAAACTACCTCTATTGGTGCAGTAGTGATACCGTTATCTGGCAGTAACCAACAGCTATCTAATTGGAACCAAAGCCCTCTCATTGGGAGTGAACTCACAGGTGGCACTGTAAACACAGCCAAATACACATGGCTGGAGAAGTCATAGATCCTAGAGAAAATCCTATCTGTCATATCTCTAGACAAATGAAATTTCTTCTCATATGCTAAATATGATTCCTTCTATTTACAGATACGTATACCATACACCACTCATCAAAGAAGCATCTTTCTGCAACAGATGGCGGCTACTGCAGAATTCCACAATTGATCAGGCACAGAAATATACATCTGAGAGATGCCCAGTCCTCAATGACATGTCTACAGTGGAACCTCTACACCTAAGACTCATGGAACACAGCAGAATAGGAAGTAGAGAAAAAACTAGTGCATCCCTCAACTCTCACCAGTGAAGCTTCCTTATACAGCAGAGTGTGATGCACACAGAAGGCCATAACTGGCCAACTTTTAAAATAATATGATACTGCAGAAGATGTGTCCCTAGATAGGACTCCTATATCAAACCTCTCCCACCCACCACTCAGGGACCATTGCAGAAGAGGGGGTGGAAAGACTGCAAAACCCAGGGCTGATTCATGAACACAGGGAAGTAGAGGCTTGCAGGCCACTGGAAGCTTGCACATGTGAACTTGTAGCAATGGTGGCATCAACAGGACTCATGCCAACTCAATCAGACAAGGACCCAAAGTAGAGGGAGAGAAAGAGGTGGCAGGTCAGCCCTAATCTAATCTAGGAACTACTAGAGACTGATTGCTACTAGGTAGGCCTTACCTACAGTCTCTAGACAGGCTGACTAGACTCCAGTGGATGAATTTGCACCGAAGGACATCTGGGTACAAATGCTTCACTGGATAGGACTTAGCATGTATAGCAGAATTGATTAAGCACTGTTGTATGAAATGTTCAAAAGCTCAATAAAAAAATTTTTGTCAAGGCTTCAATTGTCCTTTTCCAAAGGTGTATTTTGTAGGAGTGATTTTTCAAAGAATAGTTATTAATTCCTTATTCATTCTCAACTGTGTGATGCCATGGGTCTTGCACACAACTCTACCCATTCCATGCTTCCTTGATGCTCTTTGAATCTTTTACTATTTAAGTTTCACATATCCTCTATAAATTGAAAGACTTTGGTATATGCATTTTGTTTGTTTTGTGTTTTCATTGTTTTGTTTCATTTTATTTTGTGTGAGACAGGGTCTCACTATGTGGCCCAGGCTAGCCTCAAACTTACAATTTTCCCTCCTCAGCCTCCAGGCTTGGGCCCTCGGGCCTGGCTGTGACAGCACATTTTTGTGTAGTTAATTTATTCTTTACCCGCATTAGACCAAATTTACTTTTATATATCTGTGCATAGGTCGTGACTGATCTTTGCTTTATAGTATGCACAATTCTAAAGAGTAAAAGTTGTGGAGGAGGGGCAAAAGATATATAAGACGAGAACACTGACAGACACCTCTCTCACCATTTTGTGCTGTCAGGAGGTCACAGGATCTGTATTCGAGTGTGGACTTTACAGTGCAGCCATAAATGTGGGGTGCCCACTCTTCTGTAAATAAACCCCTACCCTATGCTCTGTTAAAGAATAATAATAAATAAAATATTTTTTAGAAAAGAGTAAAAATACTCACGAGAAAAAGTCAAATGATAAGATGATACCTGGATAGAATCATTGTGTGGATTCTTAAATTCCACGAAGTTTTGGTTGGCAAGCTTATTTATACACAACAAAAAAGATAGGGGCTTTGAGGCAGTACGTACTGCTTTCTCGATCGCTCACTTTTCCTTCCTTCGTCCCACTCCCTCTTTCTCTAAAACCGCAGCCTCTCCTGCCCGGTTCACAACTGGCGCAAGAGCAACTCCAACCATACCCAGGAATCGAAAAGTACAATTGCAGTTTCCAGAAGTCCCAGGCCCCAGTAAAGTTCAAGCACTGGGGCTTCCTGGCCTGCCTCACTTAGCCGGTTTCCTGCCATGTGTCTGCTGCCTGATGCTCACCATCTTCCCATACTTCTTCTTTTAGAAAAGCCTTAAAGAAACTGACATGTGGGAAGTCCCTCATTATCGGTGGATCACTGGCTTCTACTGGGATGTTTTCATCACGTCCATGAATAAGGTGCAGCGACATACATTTTATGACTCACACTGATTAGCCTATTGTCTTTATAAACTCTAAAATACATAGAATCCTACAAATATTAGTGCTTCACTTTTCCAAGGGTTAGTTAACCTGTTTATTAATCCAAGAAAAGAATCTCTCATAAATCAAAACATTTCACTATCTCGACTAGAAAACTGAGAGGAAAACACTGATGGGTTACTTTTGTCCCACAAGTCTGTTTTTGCAAGTGAAAACAGTAAAATGAAAATACTGAAGCTTTTAATCACCAGAAATCTGGAGGTGCCTCTAACCCCTGGGAAAATAAGAGGAAATATTGGGAAATGTGTTTTCAGCTGTATACAACTAAATAAAGACTGAAAAACATCCCTAAGAGATGTGAGTTGCAGCCTCAGCGGTTTTAGCACTAATTGACCGGGGCCGAGGAGATGATTCAATCTAGTCTGCAGAGAACTTGACTTTCAAGGACAAGAAGATCTATGTTAAAGTTATCTTGGGCTTTGTTTGGTACCACAACTGATTCAGATGCTAGGAAAGATGAGGAAGAAGTGTTTTCCTACAAAATCATCCTGGCCTAACAAAGGCTCTAAAACCTTCTGAAGATCATGGATCAGCAGTTTTCTTCAGCATGCATTAGAATCACCTGAGAAACTTGTTAAAACAGAATGCTGGGCTCCACCCCCGAGCTTCTGATGCATTAGGAGTGGCATAAAGCCTGAGAGCTTACATTCCATGATCTACTACCAATATATTTTTATGGGAAGTTAGTAGACGCGTGCCTAAGAACAAGGGTTTTGTATTATGTCCTAGTGCGGTAAGAAAGCTTTGTATTAGATTATTTAAAAACAGATTGTTCCAAAGTACAAGGCTGTGATAGTTAATTTGGAGAATCAGCTTGACTGATTGAAGGGTATAATGAGAAGACTGGTAAAGCATGACTTTTGAGTATCGCTGTGAAGGCATCTCCAGAGAAGACTGAATGAGCTGGGGTATCTGCCATCAAAGTGGGCAGACATCATCCAATTGGCTAGGAGCTCAGACGGAGGAGGAAGACAGAAGGAGACCCTCTAGAGCCCTCCCTCCCTGAGTAGAGGTGCTTTCTCTTCCTGCGGCCCTTGTACGCCTAACTCCTGGTTCTTTAGGCTTTGAGATTTTCACCAGAGGCCCTCTGGGGGTCCTTGGACTGGAGGCTGCGGTCACAGTCTGGCTCTCTTCCATCTTCTTGAATTCAGCCAAGCATCTGGCTTCTCTGGCTCTGTAGCTTGTAGAGCAACTCCTGTGGTAGTGTGATTGAGACCTCAGAAACATGGTTCTGTGTCTTTGGAGAATCTAATACGATGGTGAAATTGGAATCCTACGTCTCAGCAAAGGTCAGCTAGTGCAAGTGGTGAAATGCAGGGTCCTGTCCTAAGACAGCAAGTCAGACTTACTATTTCCAGCCTAAGACTTGAACTAGTCATGAATTTCCTACTGAACAGACCCTTAAAACAGCCTGCCAAAAAGCCCTGCTGCTATCTAAAGGAAAGGATGCCTGAGCAGGAGCGATCAGAAACACAAATGGAAATTACGTGGAGCAGGAGAAAGGCTTTGAGCAACTGAAGTTTGGGGGAAAGGTGAGACAAACCCTCCCACGTGCTCTGTTATCCTGATAATTTGCCTAGTCTGCTGAGAAAGGTTTAGTCCAAATTTCAAGACTAGATCTGGACTTGATATTGAAAATAGCCTTTCCAAACTTTGTGATGTCTGTTTGTCCTCTTCATTCCTTTCTAACCATTAAAATCTTCCCATTGGTGTTTTCTATTAGACAAGATCACCATCAAGGGTACATAAAATAATAGATTGCATATGGTATTATTTAAAGATAATCCATGTTATAACATTTCTGGAGAGCAATTTGGCTGTGTAAATAAAAAGCTTCTAAAGTATATTCTCTTGAACCCAGAAAATCATTTCTTGGAATTTATCCCAAGGGAAACAAACACAACTGTATCTTCAAACATTTAGCAACATAAATATTCATCAAAGCAAGATTTATCTTTACTGCATTATAAGATCTTAAATGTCTAATAAAATATTTTAAACCCATGACACACTAAAACCAATCATTTAAATACAGAGAAAAAATTAATTGGCATGAAAAGATCTCCAGGATACACTTACGGGGGAAAAAGAAGTTGCAAACAGTTAAAATTTATTTATATTTTTATTTTTATTTTATATGTATTGTGTTTCGCCTGCATGCATGAAAGTGCATCTGTGTTGTGCAATGCCCACAGAGGCCAGAAGAAGGTGTCAAAGCCCCTAGAACAAGAGTTAGTTGTTAGCTGCCACATGGGTGATGGGGAGCTGAACCTGGGTCCTCTGCAAGAGTAGTGAGTGCTCTCAATCTCTGAGCCATCTCTCTAGCCCCAAAAGTAATATCTTTTCAATTATAGTTTGGGGGAAAATGTGTTTGTAAATAAGTGAGGAGCCATAATTATACACTAAAATATTAACCTGCAATTTCATTATTAGAGGTTAACAATTGTTAAATATTTTAGTTGTCCAGATAGTCAAGTTTTACAATAAGAAAACTAAATTTAAACTTAAGTAATCTTAGCATGTTTGAGCAATTGTAAAGATAAATTTTTTTATTCCATAAAGATAATGAAGACACATGAGAACGTGGTTCTTATGACACCAATTGATTCTTCTAGATTTAAAAATACTTCAGGAGACCAGCAAGATGGCTCAGCGCATAAAGGTTCTAGTCACAAAGTCTGACCACCTGAGTTTGATCCCCAGAACTCACATGGTAGAAGGAGAGAACCAGTTCCCACAGGCTGCCCTCTGACCTCTATGTATGTACTGTGGCACACAAGCACACACACACAAAATTGTTTTTAAAAAGTTAAAAACTACTGCCTCAGAACTGCACCCTTCATCCAATTTCTAGTTCCAAATCTTCCACTAAGTGTCCTGTGGTTTCTTACCAACACCCCTAGATTCTCAGATTCGATAGTGATAGTGATGCAAAGTTTTTCAAAGATCTGTAAGTTATCATAAGGTTATTTCTGCCCCAGTTGGTTTTGTTCTAGGAGCTCTTTCTTGGTCATTAAATAGTCTTCAAACTCCAAAGACATGAAAAGACTATACAAATACTCTTTTTCTAGTGTACCCTTTTCAAAAAATACAAACTGGAAACAATTATAAAGCTATTTAGAGAGACTATATTAGAAATGGAATTTTGTTTGTTCAAAGTAAGCAATGACAGGCAACTTCCTATTGAGAAATCAAAAACTAAGTGACCTGTCACGGAAGTGCCTACAAGCATAAATTACAACTTTCATCTACTTTTAAATTAAACCATAATGATTCATTTGCTACTTAACTATAAATGGCATTTAATTTTTGTGTTTCTGTGTAATTAAATTTAACCCTCACTTTTGAGTACTCAAATCACTTTGTATCCTCGATTTGATTTTTAAAAAGATAAAAGAGCACTACTTCTGAAATAGACAAGTATAATGGTAGACCTGGATTCTAGCATGCATACTTTAACATGAAGGAAGAAATGCCACCATTACCATTCAAATATCCTTCCATTTCCTGAGCAGATGGAAGTTTCTACTTTATAAACAATTGTGCTGGCCATCCCTACATGCAGAACATTTTAGCAAAAAAAACAAAGGGCATTAAGTTTACGTTGCTCAATGAGTAGGCATTGGAAGACATCCTTACCATAAATAGAAGCACTGTCTCCTGATCTGCTGGACACCAATTAAAAATAAAATGTCTGGAGCTGGAAAGATAGCTCAGAAGCTAAGAGCACTTGCTGCTCTTACAGAGGACCCAGGTTCCACTACCAGCACCCACATCAGGCACCTCCAAGGGATTGGACACCCTCTTCCGTCCTCTGTAGGCACCTGCATGCATGTGGCACACATATATACACTCAGGCATACATACACTCATAAAATTTTTTTAAAAATAAATCTTTAAAAGAATAAAATCTTACACAATTTTTGATTTAATAAGAGAATTACAATTAATAAGGAAGGAGTGCTTTAATAGCCAAATGTTTCAATAAAAAGTTTAAAGTGATCATCAAAGGAGGGATGGATAAAGAAAATGTGGTATATATGCACAGTGTCATATTATTCAGCCAGCAGAAATTAATGAAATCCTGTCATTCGCAGCAATGTGGATGGAACAGGAAGAAATTATGTTAAATGAAATAACCTAAGCATAAAAAGATTAATACCGTATGTTCTTAGACATATGTGGAAGCTCAGAAAATTTGATTCATAGAAGTGACAGTGAAGTAGTGATCACTAGAGATGAGGGTTAGTATAGATAAAGGTTAGGTAAAGGGCATGAAAATGCAATTAAATAGGAGGAATAAGTTCCAGAGTTCTATAGCACAGTAGGGCAATTATAACTTACAATTTGTTTATCTCAAAGTAACTCAAAGGAAGTCCAAATACAAGCAAATGCTAATTATCCTGGTTTCACCATTATACATCCTACACATGTATCAGATCATGGTACTGTTTCCCATTAATATCCATAATTTTTCCCACTATGTTACCACTTCCATTAACATACATAATTGTTATACACCAGATAATGAAATGATGCAGCTATTTTCAGGGTTTTCCATAAGTTGATTTTATGTATTATTTACTATAAAAATGTTCACTGTGGAGCTTGAAAAATTAGGATCTGTATTTAACAATAGCATACTCACAAAACTGACCCATAGGAAAATCTTCATTGGTGTAATTTTTCAGAACCAGTAATAGGACCAGAATACAAGAGAGTAACAATGTTTCTCACAAAATGTCAAAAAATGTACTATATCTGTTTTTATGACTCAAAAAAGAGGCATCATAAGAATAACAAACATTTCTCTTTCCAGTTTTATGCTTCTGGTGTTTTAGAGCCGAAGACACCCAATGACCCCATGTTCATTCACTAGTTATCTAACAAAAGCCCAGGGGAGATGAAGTGGAACAGAAGGCACAGAGTTCTATTTGAGAAACAATGCACTTGGACTTCAGGGGAGAGCCCAGAGGAAGTGGCGGCATGTGGGTGGGGAGGCAGCTGGAGAGCACTCACCAGGCAGTGCTTGCTAGCAGAACTAATACACCACTATGTGAGAAAATGGGATTTCAGGAAAAAGATTCAATGCTTATGATTACTCTGCCCATCTCAATGCCAGTTGGCTAAGTGCCTTCTGAATCTCCATCCTGCCTTGTGAGTCACCTTAAAATCCATCTTTCTCCCCATCACCTCTTTCCCTTCAGATGGCAGCTCGGTAGTATTAGCACCAACAAACAGCTCCTCCTATAAGCTCTGCTCACAGGGACTTTTTTTAAACTTTATTTTTATTTTACATTTCTCTTAATTAGTACATAGAAACAAAGTGTATAAATTAAGGAGTGAACTGATGTGATGTTTTGACACCTGTGAACATTGTATGTTATATCCATTTAAACATAGCTCCTCAACCATCTCTTTATGTTTAAAACACTTTAGGACGGGAAAGATGGCTCAGCAGTTAAGATCACTTGCTCTCACAGAGATCCAGGGTTCAGTTCCCAGCACCCACATGGCAGCTCACAACCACCTACAACTCCAGTTCCAGGGGATCCAACATCCTCTTTTGGCCTCCACAGGCACCAGGCACACAGATAGTGAATATACATATGTGTCAACACTCTTACACTTATAAAGTGAAAAAATAAACTTTGTAAATATTTTATTGTTTTTATTTTATGTTTATATTACCTGCATATGTGTAAGTGCACCTGTGTCATGCACCTGTATCATGCACCTGTGTCATGCAATTCCTGAGGAAGTCAGAAGAAGGCATTGGATTCCCCTGGAACTGGAGTTATGCACAGCTGTTAGCCACCATGTGGGTGCTGGGCATTGAACCGAGATCCTCTGCAAGAGCAACCAGTGCTCTTAACCACTGAGCCATCTCTCCAGTCCCCAAAAGCTAAATTTTAAAAATATTTTCAAAGTGTTTTCTTCTAGCACTGTGAAATGAAAAATACTTTCATGGTCTCTAGAAGCACCCTATAGTGCAATAGCACAATCTTGTCTTTCATAAATAGGATTGTGTTGTGGTGAACAGCACAAACTCTGGAGCCCCGCTACCCAAGTTTACACCCAAACCAGCCTCTTGTGAACTAGATGAGCCAGAGCAAGTCACAAAGCTTCAAATGCCTCCATGAGGGAACAGTGTATACAAGGCATAACAAACCATTGCTCCCCAGTTGTTCCATTAATCTCCTTAGTTAAGTGACAAGTTTGTTTCTGATAAGAAACAAAATGCTCCTGAAAATTTTTGAATGCAAAGTAGGAATTGGTGTTTGGGAGGTTTCTTATAACAAATTCTTAAGATCTAGGCACTTGAACTTGCTTTCCAGTATGTCCTCAAGCTACCTAAGCCTTCTGATTTGTTGGCAAGAAACTAAGTCCCAAAGGCATTAAGTGATAAGCCCAAGAATAATAGCTACTGCCAGGCATAGTGATGCATATCTTAGACCCACTGCTCAGGAGGCAGAAGCAGGAAGATCTCTAAGATCAAGGCCAACCTGGTCTACATACTGAGTGCCAGGCCAACTGGGGTTACAAGGAGACCAATCTCAAAAAAAAAAATCAAAAAAGGAGGAAGGGGAAGAAGAGAGTGAGGCAGGGAGGGGAAAGGGAGGGGAAAGAGAGGGAGGGAAGGAGGGAGGGAAGGAGGGAGGGAGGGAGGGTGGACAAGGGAGGGGGAGCTACTTATTTGCAGAGTCAATTGATTCTGACTTATTCTTGAAATCTCTCTTATACCATATTGATAAAGAATGGTAAACGTTATTTGAATGCCTTAAGTGAATGACCTGTCTGTATGTTAGTAATGTGCTTTTAAAAAAAAAAAATCCCATCAAGTACAAGTTCCCATAGTTGATAATTTTTGTTTGTTTGTTTGGGTTTTCGTGGTGGAGTATTTTTGTGGGGTATTGGGGGGGATATTTTGGGGGTGGGGAGTGAGCCAGGGTCTCACTGTGTATCCCTTAGCTGGCCTGGAACTTGCTATGTACACCAGACTAGCATCATCAAACTGACAAAGATCAGTTTTCCTCTTCCTCCCAAGTGCTGGAATTAAAAGCATGTATCACCATGCCCAGCTGAGGATGTTTTTAATTTTTTTTTCTTTTTGAGACAGGGTCTCCTTGTAGCCCCAGCTGTCCTGGAACTCACTATGTAGACCAGGCTGAACTTGAACTCACAAAGATCCACCTGCCTCTCCCTTCCAAGTGCTGGGATTAAAAGCGTGCACCACCACACCTGGCTGTTTTTAATTTTTTTAAAAATGCATTCTATATTCTTGATATCCAAGGAGAAAAACCTATGAATGAAGGTTAGCTATCAGTGAGGTGATTTTAAAAACACGTATACACATGCCTACACTTATGCAGTAAAATGTGGGCATGGGGCTGGAGCAGATGACTCAGTGGGTAAGAGTGCCTATTGTATATGTGTCTTCGTTATTTTTCTGTTGCTGTGATAAAACACCATGACCAAGGGAACTTATAAAGGAATATTTTATTTAGCTTACAGTTCCAAAGAGGCAAGAGTCCACTGTGACAGGGGTGCATGGTTGCAGAGGTGGCTGGAGTAGGAGCAGAAGCTAAGCCCTCACATCTTCAATCAGGTACAGGACACATATAGTGACTGGAAATCTGGCAAGACTTAAGAACTCTCTAAGCTGGCCCTCAGTGATATTCTGCCTCTAGCAAGGCCACACCTTTTAAGACCTCCCAAAACAGTGCCACCAATCTGGGGACAAAATGCTCAAATACTTGGAGCCTATGGGGGACATTCTCATTCAAACGGCCACAGTATGCATGAGGACCTGAGTTCAGAACCCCAGCACTTATGTAAAAGCTGGGTATGACCACATGCACCCGTAACCTCCATACTCCAGAGAGGCAGAGACAGGCGCATTGATGAGGCTTACCCACCAGCCAGTCTAGCCAAAAATCTGTGAGCTCCAGGTTCAATGAGAGACCTTGGCCCAAGGAGACAAGATGGAGAATGGTAGAAGACAATACCCAACATCATCCTCTGGCCTCCATATGTGCACACACAGGCAAGCATACCCATGCACATGCATGTGCACACATACATCAAAAAATTATTTTTTTTATTTTTAAATATGAATATATGTATTCTTCTGGAAAACAGGGTATAAAATTTTAAGACAAAGAAGACCATACTCTTAAGAAAATTATAAAAATGAGCTCTCTGCTTCCTGTGTCTGCTTGAAGATCTGAGGGCTTAGCTTCTGCTCCTACTCCAGCCACCTCTGCCACCATGCCTCCCCACCATGATGGACTCTTGCCCTTTTGGAACTGTAAGCTAAATAAACTTTTTTATGAAAGAAAATTATTATTAAATGAGCTATTAAGTCCCTTCCACTTTAACTTTCTAAGGCTTTACCACTAAATCTGTTAATTATAAATACCTAGATTTTTGTGGTTAAATATTTCATAATTATAATGGACTAAAATATAATACATGTACTATTTTAAACTTCAAAAAGGAATGAGATTAACTTCTATTTATAAGACAATGCTAAAATATTTTCATCCTTTCTGGCCTTGGGTCACTGCATTTTGGAAATCAGAAAAGGGATGAACTTTATACTACAACAAACAGCAGCATGGCTTAGACCATAGATGTGTTTGCATCCACGAAGGCCACATCAGCCCTCACAGTAAACACAGTTTTCCAGTCATGGTCATCTCAGGCTGTACACCACCTTTTATAGAAATGCTCTTCAAGCTTGTAGTAAACCATTCTCATGTTTTCAAAGCAAAACTAGCCAGACATAATGATGCACAGCTGTAGCCCTAGCTACTCCAGAGGGTCATGTAAGCACAGAAGTTCAACACCAGGCTAGGCAGCATGGAGGACCTCATCCCAGGACGTAGCAGGAAGAATAAAGAGATCCCTCACTCTTCTTCGGACAAATTGCTTAGACACATCCAGGTCTCACTTTTCTATGTTATAAAAATAAGGGAGGCATTATTAACTACATCTCCCCTAGTTTGACTTTTGTTTTGACCATGTTTTGAAACCTTACCCAACCTAGAGATAGGTACCCTATAGTTAGCTAAACAAAATATAGGAGAATAAGATCTAGCAAGGTAAAATATTAAGAGGACTTTCTAACTCTTCCTGAAGAAAGTCCTTCAGAATGCAGAATTTTTGGACACAATGCTACAAATTCTCAGATCAGATAAAATTATATTTAAAAGTGGGAAATTGCCAGGCATGGTGGTAAACACCTTGAATTTCAGCACTCAGGATGCAGATGTAGGCAGATCTCTGTGAGTTCAAAGCCAGCCTGGTCTACGTAGTGATTTCCAGGACATCTGGGGCTACAGGGAGACCCTGTCTCAAAAAGACAAAAAAAATTCCAATATATGAAGAGGACACACCTTCACCTTCTAAAATTTTATCCTTAACCCACAAAATGCACGTGCAAAATTCAGTCATCTGATCTCCGAGGCTCCAATGTCTCAATTCATTCCAACATTAATTCTAAAATCTTAACTACAAAGTTGCACCTAAATAACTAAGTCCAGGGTAGATGATGGGTGAAAAGCTGCCAGTTAAGATGCAGTGAATGAGAGGAGTCAAGGCAACAAAGAATAGGGACATTCCAGAAAGAGGAAGGTGGGAAGAGCATCGGCAATCACAGAGGGGATGAGACAGCCACAAGGTATGGGGAACAGAAAAGTATTGCAGTGTAAAGGAGCAAGTAGCACACAGCTCCAGCCATCACTCCACTGTGGGAGGGAAGTCAGATGCCTCATTTAAAAGGCAAGTCAGGCAGCCCTGGTGAAAAGATTGGCAGGCCTACTCACAGGAAAGGCCCACAGCTCTCACAAGCCTCAGATCCAGATGTAGATTTGGATGGGACAGTGACTCCTCCAATGTGTTAAGTCAAAAGTGGAGGGATATACTTCATCATTCTCCAATTCTAAGGGGCTGTGACTGGATGCCATTCTGAGATAGAACTTACTGTTTTTCCTAGTTTGTTTCTCCATTGCTGTGACAAAACACTCTGACCATTACCAGCTTGGGGAGGAAAGGGTTTATCTTACATCTCCCAGGTCACAGTTCATCAGGAGCCCAAGGTAGGAACTCAGGGCAGGAACCTGGAGGCAAGAGCTGGAGCACAGGCCATGGAGGAACGCTGCTTACTGGCTTGCTCCCTGGCCCCTGCTCAGCCTGCTTTCTTATGCAACACAGGCCCACCTGCCCAGGGATGGCACCACCCACAGTGGGCTGGGCCCTCCGACATCCCTCAACAATCAAGAAGGTGCCCCATGTACATGGCCATAGGCCAGTCCAATGAAGGCAATTCCCTAACTGAGGCTCCCTCAACCCAGGTGTGTCAAGTTGACACTAAAGCCATCCAGCACACTGTTTAAGACTGAGCTACCCTGGGGGCCTGATAATATGGAACAATCTCAAGTCAGAGAGTCTTGGATCAGTCTGTCAGAGCACCAGGGTGAGTAACAGACATGGGAGACAGTCATGAAGAAAAGGATATGACACAGGCCCACAGAGAAGAGTAAGTGGGAGGAGGCTCCATGGATTCTCAAGAATCGGCTGTTCACTAAGATCCCCAAATAAACCATAAGAATATCCAACCAATAGACGTGAAAATCAACACAGAAATACAAGAAACATGACAAGGAAAAGCAGCACAAAACCTCCAATAGCTCAATGGTAGACTCTACAATAGTGTAAATGCCAAAGGAGTCAAAGAACTCAAAAGTCTCCTTCTAAAAACAATTAGTGACTTCAAAGAGTAAACAAGCAAATGAATGAAGTAAAGAAATTGCTTCAGGTGGTAAGAGAGTCAGCAGCATTAAAGATAAAGTCAGCAACACAAATATTAATTCAGCAAGGAAATTTAGTTCTTCTTTAATGTTTTATGAGATTTTGTGCATTTCATACAACAATTCTTAATCAAACTTAGATCCCCTCCACCACACACATTTGCCCCATACCCCCTCCCCACAGATTTCATGTACTCTGTCATATGTTAAGTCCTGTTGTGTCAAGCAGTTGTACTCAGATGTCCTTTGGTGCAAGTTCATCCACTGGAGTCTCATCAACCTATCTGGAGATCTTAAAGAAGATCTACTCTGTAAGTATGGCAGCACCCACTGCAACTTGACTCCCTCAGCCTCATTCATCCTCCCAGCTCCCTCATCTCTTTTCCTAGCCTGGGCACTGGCCCATTTCTTATCTTGGCACCCCAGACCTCTGGACTGGCCTCTTGGCCCAGACTCCCCACTGTTTCCCAATCCTTTGCATCCAGACTGACCCAATCCCTCCCTCTAGTCCCCAGGACTTTCAGGGCCTCTTCCTGCTCCCACTTCCCTTTGAATCCCTGGGAAGAGCAGCCGCCAGCTTCCTGGTGCCAACATCTTTCCTGGGTAAGTTCGGCAGCACCAACTGCACCTTGACTACCCCAGCCTCATTCACCCTCCCAGTTCCCCAACCCAATCTCTCCTCCTAGCCTGGGCACTGGCCCATTTCTTATCTTGGCACCCCAGACCTCTAGACTGACCTCTTGGCTCAGACTCCCCACTGCTTCCTTATCCTTTGCATCCAGACCAATCCAATTCCTCCCTCTAGTCCCTGGGAGCCCTTGGGGCCTCTTCCCGCTCCCACCTCCTTTTGAATGCCTGGGCTGAACAGCCACCAGCTTCCTGTGGCCAGCATCTTTCCTGGGCCCTGGGCCCAGGCCAGCCCAGCTCCCATATTCCTGACACCAGCATCTTTCCTGGAGAGATCCAGACCTTAGGAGAAAGCCTGAGAGTATCTGATCTTCATCCAACTTGGGCCTCTGTGGGAGCTCCTGAGAAGCAAGACAAAAGCAATTTGGCCCCTCCAATGTAAAAATCAAGAGAGAACCTGAGGTTTAGACTAACCAGTTTTTCATGCCCAACAAGTAAACCACAAAGGCACATAAAGTTTACAAAAAGAAGCTGACCTAAACACAACAGAGGAAGGCTTGAGTCTCACACAAGAATCAGAAATTACAAAAGAAATCCACATGTCAAAGTCACAGAGAAAAAATAACATGAAAAACCAAAATAATATACGCCCAGCAAGTACCAACAGTCCTGTAAAGGAGTACAATGAGAACCCCCTAGAGATAACACAAGACATGTAATTCAAAAGAACAATTATAAACATGATAAAAGAATTTGGTGAATTTAAAGAACATGCAAAAGAGGAAATCAAAGAACTGAAAGAAAATAGAGATAAACTTCTGAATGAATTCAGAAGAGTTAGAAATACTGAAGAATACTCAAGCTAAAATGAAGAAGGAAGTGAAACACTCAGTAAGCCAATTAGAAATGTCAGGAGAAAGCCTCACCAATAGGATGAATGAGATGGAAAACAGAATATCAAGACTTGAAGTCAAAGTGGATGAATGAGACCACTCAAGCAAAGATTATGAAAATTTTAAGAAAACACAAGAATAGAATAGGCAGGAATTGTGTGCCACATAATTCGTAAGACCAAACTTGCGAATCATAGGCATACAGGAAGAAGAATCTCAGGACAATGGTATGGACCAGATCCTCAACAGGATTGTAGAAGAAAATTTCCCAAATTAAAGAAACACATGCGCATACAAATAGAGCATGTAGAATACCAAATAGACAGGACCAGAAAAGAAACTCTTCACAGCACATCATAGTAAAAACACTAAACGTACAGAACAAAGAGACAGTACTGAAAGCTGCTATAGAAAAACAAGTT
>NW_008351697.1:2145724-2147833 GCF_000622305.1 Nannospalax galili
AAATAATTCATGTGCAAACCAGCCCTTTAGAGAGTTCTTGAAGCAATACAAAGAGCTGAAGAAAGGAATGACTATACACATGGGGCTACAGAAAGACACTTAATGAAGGTATAACTATGGAAATGCACAGCTACACCAAGAATGTGAACAGAAACAAAAACAACAGGAATCAATACACATCTTTCATTAATAACTTTAAATATCAATGGACTGAACTCCCCAGTCAAAAGACACAGACTAGTTGAATGGATTAAGAAACAAAACCCATCTTTTTGTTGTCTGCAAGAAATTCATCTCACTTTCAAGGACAGGAACTACCTTAAGGTGAAAGGATGGGACAAAAAAATATACCAAGCAAATGGTACTAAGAAAAAAGCAGGCATTGCAATTCTAATATCTGACAAAATAGACTTCAAACTAAAACTAGTCAGAAGAGATAAAGAGGGCCACTTCATTCTGATCAAAGGAACAATAAACCAAGAAGATATTACAATCATGAACATATATTCACCAAACTCCAGTGCACCCAACTTCAAGAAAACAGTATTACAGGACTTTAAGACCCAGATTAATCCCACCTCATTAATAGTAGGGGACTTCAATACCCCATTGTCTCCATTAGACAGATCAACAGGACAGAGAATTAACAGAGAGACATCTGAGTTAAACAATACCACATATCAAATGGCCCTAACAGACATCTACCGAATAGTCCACCCAGGCACCAAAGAATATACTTTCTATTCAGCACCCCATGGAACTTTCTCAAAAATTAACCATATACTGGGACACAAAACAACCCTCAACAAAAACAAAAAGATTGAAATAATTCCATGCATTCAATCAGACCACAATGCAATAAAGCTTAAAATCAACACCAGAAGAAACCCTAGTAACCACATGAACACATAGAGATTAAACAACACACTCCTGAATGATGAATGGGTCAAAGGAGAAATTAAGAAAGAAATAAAAGTATTCCTGGAACTAAATGAAAAGGACAATACAATACAACAAAACCTCTGGGACACATTGAAAGCTGTCCTTAAAGGGAAGTTTATAGCTCTAAGTGCCTTCATTAAAAAAACCAGAAAGAGCCGGGCATGCTGGTACATGCCCAGCACTCGGGAGGCAGAGGCAGGTGATCTCTGTGAGTTCAAGGCCAGCCTGGTCTACATAGTGAGTTCCAGGACAGCTGGGGCTACAAGGAGGCCCTGTCTCAAAAAGACCAAAAAAAAAAAAATCAGAAAGAACACAAATAAATGACTTAACATTGCAACTTGTGACACATGAAAAGCAGCAACAAATGAAACCCAAACCCAGCAGACAAGAAGAAATAACAAAAATCAGAGCAGAAATTAATGAAATAGAAACAAAGAAAACAATACAAGAATCAATGAATCCAAGGGCTGGTTCTTTGAAAAGATAAACAAGATTGACAGACCCTTAGCCCAGTTAACCAAAAGAAAGAGACAGCACCTCCAAATGAACAAAATCAGAGATGAAAGGGGAAACATCACAAGAGACACCAAAGAGATCCAGTTTACAAGGGAATACTTTAAAAACCTCTGCGCTACTAAATTTGAAAACCTAAAAGAAATGGATCAGTAGCTAAAAGCATGGGAACCACCAAAACTAAACCAAGAAGAGATCAACAGACCCATAACACATAAGCAAATTGAAACAGTAATACAAAATGTCCCAGCTAAAAAAAGCCCAGGACCAGATGGATTTACAGCAGAATTCTACCAGATATTTAAAGAAGAGGTCTACATCCAATACTACTTAATTTATTCAAAAAGATAGAAATGGAGGGAGAACTTCCAAATTCCTTCTATGAAGCCAGCATCACTCTAATACCAAAGCCAGGTAAATATACAACCAAAAAAGAAAACTATAGACCCATATCCTTAATGAACATAGATACAAAACAAGATACTTGCAAATCACATACAGACACACCATGAAAAGATCATCCACCACAATCAAGTTGGCTTTATTCCAGAGATGCAGAGATGGTTCAATATACATAAGCCAATAAACATCATAAATCATATAAATGGGCTCAAAGACAAGAACCACATGGTCATCTCAATAGATGAAGAGAGG
>NW_008351697.1:2148140-2159636 GCF_000622305.1 Nannospalax galili
TCAGTGCTCTTAACCATTGAGCCATCTCTCCAGCCCCGTCTGTAGCCTTTCTGTATACCAATAACAAGCAATCAGAGAAAGAGAACATGGAAACACCCCCTTTCACAATAGCTGCAAAAAAAAATAAAACATCTCAGAATAAACCTGACCAAAGAAATTAAAGACCTTGAATTAGTCAGAGTTTTCCAAAGAAACAGAACCAGTAGAATGAATATATATGTATAGGGATTTATCAGCTTAGCTCACAAGATAGAGTCCAAGCAGTCCAACAATGGCTGCACCACACTGGAGAGGCTGAGAATCTGTAGTCACTCAGTCCACAAGGCTGGATGTCTCAGTAGTCCCAATCTGGCACTGAAGTTATGATGAATTCCAAAAGATCAGCTAGTCCTCAGTCTACAGCAGCAAGACAAACTCACCAACGAGAGAGAAGGAAAGCAACAAAAAGCTAAGCGTTCTCCTCTGCCATGGCCTTTTATACAGGCTGCCATCAAAAGGTAACACCCACATTTAGGGTGTGTCTTCCAGCTTCAGATGATCCAATTAAGAAGATCTCTCTCATTTCAGTTAATCCCAGATCCAGTGAAGTTAACAGCCAGGATTAGCCAACACACGCCTCTACAATGAAAATTGTAACATGGACTCAGAAAAACAAGGGACATACATATGTTCTCTATCATTTGTGGATCTTAGCATCAAATCCTTGTATGTGAGTATACATCCTGATATACTCAATGGATCCAGGGAAATGGAAAGGAATCGTGGAGGTAAAGGGAATGAAAGAGTTTGAGAGAGGGGGATAACAGAAGACAGATGTTACCAAAGGGGAAATGAGAAAATGGAGTTATTTAACTGGGAAGGGAGGAGGAAAGTATATACAAGGAACCATGAGTGTAAAGGAGGAACTCAAGAGAAGGGATATGATAGGAGGCAGGTGTTATAAAGGAAAAAAAATGAGGAAAATGGGAGTACTTTAACTGGGGATAGAGGAGGAAGGTTTAGATATGAGAGAAAGAGGAAAGATAAATAATGCTTAGGTGGTGTGAAAAACCAGAGGGAAATGTATTAATCAAAGACCCCCTGAAAAAAATACACATATAATATCTGAACATGAGTGCATGTGTATAGCTGATGGTTATATGAAAAGAAACAGTGCCAGACAGGAAAAACCTCCCTTCAAGTTATTGGTTAGGGTAGTCCAAGAGACTCCCAAAATAACATGAGCTATTGCCACAGTCCTTGATTACCTCCCAGAACTTGAAGGTAATACCCCATTGCTGAAGACAGGACATACTCTGAACATAGAACTTGGAGCAATGGAGCTGGAACTGACCTGGAAGCCTTCTCCATGAAGACTAGCTCTTATAGTTCTAGAGGCTACCATGCAAGCTGCTAAGGGATTAAAAATAAATAAATCAGTGGTCCATCTCCAGCTTTAGAGCCTAACAACAACAACAATGACTGGCACAGCAAACTATCTTTATTGGTGCAGTAGTGGCACTTTTAGCTTGTGGGTAATCAATAACTATCTAATTGGACTAAAGCCCATTCAATGGGAGGGAACTCATGTGTGACACTGTAAAGCATAGCCAAATACACATGGCTGGAAAGGTAATAGATCCTAGAGAAAAACCTACATCTGTCACATCCCTAGACAAACAATTTCTTATTGTATGCTAAATATGGATCCTTATATTTTACAAACAATAATACTCTACACCTACATCATTCAACAAAGAAGCTTCTTTTTGCAATATATGGAGACTATTACAGAGTTCCACAACTGGTCACACACAGAGAATATATGTCTGAGAGATGCCCAGGCCCAAGCGGCACGTCTACAATGGAACCTCTATATATTTAAGGCTCATGGAACATAGTAGAACAGAGGGGTAGAGAGAACACTAATGCATCCCTCAACTCTCACCAGCAAGGTTTCCTCATGGACAGAGGGTGATATACACAGAAGGCCACAACTGGCCGAAGTGTAGAGAATAAGAGACTGTAGAATCTGTGTCCCTGGATGGGACCTATTTTAAACCTCACCCGCCCCAGGCTCAGGTACCATTGAGGAAGAGGGGACAGAAAGATTGTTAAGAGCCAGAGTTGGTGCATGAACATAAGGAAACGGGCTTATAGGCTCCTAGGACCTTGCTCATATAAACTTACAGCAATGGTGATAGCATGCTCAAGATCCATGCAAACTCAGACAGAAAACCAGGATAGAGCTGGGGAAATGCACAGGAGGCCCCGAAGAAACTATTGGAAGCTGATCACTGCTGGTTGAGAGAGAACTGATCTTCTATTAGGGTATGATGCTAGTTAGGTTGAGTGGTCTCCAATGGATTAACTCACACTGAGGGACATCTGGGTACGCAAACTTGACTCCATAGGCCTTAACGTATATGACATAATGCATGAAATCTGGCAGGGTTACTATGGAGGGGTGCAGATAGGGAACGAGGTCTAAATATGATTAAGATGTATTGTATGAAATGCACAAAATTCAATGGAAAATATACATTGGGAATAAAATAAAATAAGTCAAGCAATATGCTAAAAAAAAAAAGTCTATCCATCATGGTGGGAGGCACGGCAGGAGGCAGCTGAAGCAGAAATCTGAGCACTCACATCTTCAGGAAGCAGGCACAGGAAGCAGGGAGAGAAGCTGGAAGTGAGAGGGGCTGTGAGCTCTCAAAGCCCACCTCCAGTGACATGCTTCCTCCATCAAAGTTCTCATTAAAACACTTGCAAACCAAAATCAAGAACACATCAAGGGCATGGGAAATGGTTCTGTTATAAAGTGCTTTCCTTGCAAGCTTAAGAACCTAAATTCAATCTCCAGAATCCACTTTAAAAAAAAAAAAAAAAAAAAGTTGGTCATGGTGGCATACACTTGCAATCCCAGTACTAGGGAGGCGGAGAAAGGTCGATCTTTGGGGCTTACTAGCCAGCCAATCTCACCTACTTCGTGAGCTGCAGGTCAGTGAAAGACCCTGTCTCACAAAACAAGGTGGGCGGCACCTAAGGAACAACACTCAAGGTGGTCTTCTGGCCTTCATCTGCTTCTTCACAAGTGCACATGTACACCACACACTGCGCATGCACACACACACACACACACACACACACGCGCACACACCAAAAATATCTTCAGCATGATCTAGTTCACCTTATTACAGAGATACAAGGATGGTTCAACACTCACAAATCAATAAATGCAATACATCACACAAGTGGACTCAAGGACAGACATTACATCATCATCAAGAAATGCAGAAAAGTCTTTTGACAAAATCCAGCATCCCTCATGATAAAAGCCCTAGAGAAACCAGGATTAGAAGGAATATATCTCAGTATAAGAAAGGAGATAGACAACAAACCTACAGCCACCATTGTTCTCGGTTACTATACTGAGGAGGAGCTACTGGGAAGTAGAAGGGGCCCAGAAGGAAAAGGAGAGGACAACAGAAGGTAAGGGAAGTAAATATGACCAAAATACATATCAACATGTCAAATTGTCAAAGAATTATTTAAACTTCAAAAACTAGATTTATGTGAAAGGATTCCTGAATTACACTGAAAATAACTGTGTTTAATAATTATTCATAATTATATAATTCTAGTCATTTACAAGGTTGAACTGACTCTCAACATTCCTTAAGAAATCTTTTCTGAACCAGACATGTTGGTGTACGCCTTTAGTTCCAGCACTCAGGAGGCAGAGGCAGGCATATCTCTGTGAGACTGAGGCCAGCCTGGTGTGTGTAGCAAGTTCTGGGTGAGCTGGGGCTACAGAGAGACCCTTTTTTGTCCAAAAAAAAGGAAGAAGGAGGGAAAGAAGGAAGGAAGGAAGGAAGGAAGGAAGGAAGGAAGGAAAAAAGGAAGGAAAATGTCTGGTAAAGTTGGGAAGAGTGGATTGGTGCAGGGCAGAGTAGACAGGATGTGGCTCAAGGCATAGGTTGGCCTGGGGGCCTTTATTCATTTATCCATTCAAAAAATATTTAGTGATAGTTATTATGCCAGACATTCATAACTAAATATTTACAAATATATTCAAATTACACTGAGGTTGCATTTAAAGTTTCTATAATGTACTCTTTAATGATTGGATATTTTTAGCACTTAACGCAGTTGTCTACATTATCTATATACAGCATAAGTTGGAGGTACACTTAACTGGAATTTATATAATTATCAAAATTATCAATTATCTACTTTGTAAAACTATTGTACTAAGGCTCTGCTATTAATGCATTCAAATATATTTTGTGAATGATTTATATGTTATCAAGTACATTTCAGATTTATGGTGGAAAATGTATATAATAAAATTAATGCAAATAGGTAAACAGGGAATAGAAGTATTCAAATATTATGTATTCTGAAATAGTAAGTTCTGTCTGTTACAATAATGGGAAACTGAAACACCTCTAACGCTACTGGATCCTCTAGGAAGTAGATGACCAAAAGACAGAAAAGGAAACTCATTAGAGGTTGTCTCTGCAAAGTAAAGGGCAAGGAAATTCTTCAAATTATGATGCAGTTCTGCAATGTGTGGAAAGTGGGGGAAAGAAGGAGCAAAAGCTTCAGGCAGAGACACAGCTCCAGAAAGTCTCACGTTGCCTATTAGGAGCTTTGCAGCAAAGATTCCTAGTAGAAGAGTGTCATGTTGGCCGAAAGGGTCAAGCCCTGTTACCTTTACCAGGAGTCAGAGACTGAGGCTGCCTGGTAAAACAGAATGGCCATGGGTCATTATGCTCCAAAAGGTGCTGGAGACTCTCGGCTAACTATACTCCTCACAAATGACCAGCAATTATTTTTTCCTGAAGGGATATCTGAGCAGTGACTCATCATGGCTGTCATCACCCACTGCAGCTCCAGGCTGATCTACTTTTCCATGCAATATCACATGCAATAAATAAATTTTAATTTAAAAAATATAAGAAATACTTTCTTTTATGTTTTTTATCCATTTTCTAACATCTTTCAAAATAAAGAATATAATTTTAAAGGATAGGTCAAGAATTCACCTCACCACACTGGAAAGGATACAGAGTACCTTTACATAGCATAAAACATGTCTTACTGTTGTCAGCTTCTGTTTTTATGCTGAATTGGGGCACTATACAGATTAATAAAACTCCAAGAGATCATGTCACTATGGTTGAAACATATCCCCCAAAAGGCATGTGTTGAAAACTGAATCCCCAAAGTATAAATATTAAGAGGTAGGATTTTTTTAATGGTGACTAGGCCAAGGAGGTTCTAACCTCTGGAATGAATTCATGCTAATTTCAAAAGACCTCAAAATCGTGAGTTCAATCTTTCTCTCACTCTTACCATGGGATGATGCATCAAGAAGGCTTAGGAGGCTTCTCAGGCCCTGAAGATACAGCTCAGTGGTAGTGTGCCTGCCTACCCTGGGTATAAGCCCTGGGTTCACTCCTCAATACATCAAAAAATGGGGGGAGAAGGGGTTTGCTCAACCTCAGCTCCTTGATACTGGACTTCCCAGTCTCCATAACTGAAAAGCAAACATTTCTTCTTCATAAATTACTCAATCTGTAGTGTTCTATTATAGTAATACAGAAGGACTAAGACACAAGCCTTCTCCCACGATCTAGGACTAAACTGATAAAATGTACAAGTAAAAACTAATAAGCAGAGTTTTTTTAGTTTATGCAATAAGCACAAATCCTACTACTGATTTTTTATGCTTCAGCTCCAACTTCTTGATCTGAAAATACTTTGGTATACACAATTATTGACTGAGTTTCTCTGATCTCTGCACCTACTCCAAATAGTATGCCCAAGCTATCAAAAAACTTCAAAACGAGGACCAGGAAAATGACAAGGGCAGCTGAGCCAGAGTCTTCACAGTTCCTGTACTCTTTCTCTTGGTCATTCTGCCTATCAGTTTGTAACTAGGGCCCTGAGCAACCAGACCATATCACATCCACCTTCACTATCTAATGGCATTTATAATCAAAGCTGACAGAGCAAGGAATTCTGGTAATACTATATAATATTTCTCCCTGCTTTATCCTGGTTTTCAGAAATCCCCAAAACAAGAAGCATCTCAGAGCCTGACCTGGTTGCTCCATCCCTATCATTACTGCATTTGTCTGTTTTCTGTTGATAATAACACAATACCACATACATATCTGTCCTGGTCTCCCCTCATCTTATAAATCTGCCAGGATTCAATTATGGCAGCTCAACTTTACCTGATTCTAATCACTTCCCAGTGGCCCCACCTCTGAGCACCAGTAAGCTTTTGCCCACATAATACTTCACCTTGAAGTTAAGTTTCAACACAAGTTCCAGAAGGCAAAAATCATATTTAAAGCATAACAATTACTATTATTGTAGTGTTAGGTTTTGGAGTTAAGCAATCTTAAGTTCATGTTCTATTTCTCATGTGTGACTTGACAAGTTGCTTAATTTCTTTGAGCCTAGATTTCATTATCTGTAAAATACAACTACATAGCTTGTAGCATATTTCTATAAATGAAAGATAATGTACAATAAGCACCCAATATATTTGGTGCATAGTAGGCACTCAATAAAATGGTGGCTAACTTGTACTTCACACCTAACATATGATCTAATCCTGACAATCATGACATCCTCCTAACGGAGCTCTCTACCTGTCTCTTCCTTCATAGCCTGCCATTTCTATTATCAAAGCTCCCAAAATGGAGGCTAAAATAAAATGAATCACACCAGCTCCCTACTGACAGATTCAATCATAGTGCTCTAAAGATCGATTCTCAAATCTTTATCACACCATAAAATGCCTGCAGGACTCACTCTGATTTCTTTCCACTCTTCTGATGCAACATTTCAAAGGTTGCCAATGGCAACCTTTGAAAATATGCAGATACGGTGAGTGTGGTGGTAAGTCAGACACATCATTCCTACTTCTGTTGGGTGGGTGACAAGATGCAGCCACTCCCAAGTGTCAGCTCTTCACAGGCAGATGGGTACTTGCCCCATTTACTGCAACACAAAGGTTCATGTCCTCAAGTACCAAATGGGGACCGCCACAGAGATAAAGGGGACATAGGTAAATCTTATCCAGGGAGATTTCAGGGGAAAGGGAAGAAAAACATAAAATGATAAAAATTAGCTTCTGATTTTATTCTTGGTACTAGAAGAGAAAGTGCTACAGGAGGCAATGCAATCGTGAACACCTAGGAAAGAGCCAAATCTACCTGAAGACACTGCAGTATGGCCTAGACAAAGCCTCTTAGTGCAAGGCTGTGAAGATGGCTTTCCAGTTGGTCGATCAACTTGTCAGCCAAGGTTAAAGTCACTGCGGAGAAACAAATTGCTCAACTGGAATCTTCTGCATTGTTAAACTAAAGAGATTCAGGTTGTAGTCCACTCTATATTGGCATCACCTGGAGAACTGATAAAGAAATAGCACAGGTTCATTGAAGAAGAGTTGGGGGGCTGAGCCTATTTTCACCAATTATCCCAGGTGGTGCTACACTGTCTTACAAGAGCTAAGACAGTGCTTTTCAAACCATGGCTCACCAGCATCCATGGCTTCGCCTAAGAGCTGAAAAGGCAGGATCTCAGAGCCCACTCCACAACTACTGAATGCAAATCTGTGCATTCACAAGATCCTGTACGATTCACAGTCACTGTTAAGTTTAATAAGAACAGCAGCTCCTAACCCTAGCTTCGTGTTAGAATCAGGTTTGCAAACTGATACTGGATCTGACCCTGAGACTCTTATTTGATTCATTCATCAAGTGTGGCCTGTACCCAGGAGTTTTTTAAGCTTTCCTGGTGATTCTAAGATGTAAGTTGATGAATCGCTGCCCTTAGCAATTTCTGGGGGCTCCTGATTCCAGTTCTGTAAAGGAAGTAAGATGGACTCTTTGATAGCAATTGGATATGTAAAGAAAAATCAACTGAAAAATGTGGTTTGATTTCAAGTATAGCATATATGAAGAAGCTTTCACTAATTTTATTTTAGTTTATGTTCTCATGTTTTGTTTCTAATATAGTTTACAGGAGGAATCAGTGTGATTCAATAATTTTAAATTACATCATAGATGTAAGCTCTTTGAGTTGGACAAGTGTCCAGATTTAAAAACTAGCAGCTACTTGCAAAAGTTCCTAAGAAATTTTTAATTGGAAAAAAGCACAATTTTAGGATTCCCCTAATAAGGTCCTAACATTTAAGAATGTATTTTGAACCTTATAAATCAATAATCCTTGTGTACAGATCATATCTGGATTGTCACAAATTTACAATAAGTACACAAGGTTTAGTTTGAGTTTATGATTAAAGCTGTATTCTCATAATACGTATTTTCAAGTGATAATTATTTTATGGCTTTTAAATAGAAAAGTCAGTGCAGGAAAGTCATATGGGTAAAGTTGAATTTAGTCTATGGAGTTAATATGTGCTAGTTCTGGTTTCTGTAAACTGTTTAATTTCCTATTACCAGTAATATTTAAGATTATATTGCCATCTGCTGGTAGACCTTTTAAGACTATCATATAATGTTTTTTATTTTATGTTTTATTTTAAATTAAATTTAATTCTTTGTTACTAATTTCACTGATGCATTTTTCACTTTTTATTTGTTTCATTTTTGGTTTTTACGCAGAGTATCACATAGCCTAAGCTGGCCTCAAACTCACTGTGTACCTGAAGATAACCTTGAATTCCTGATCTTCCTGCCTTCACCTCCCCAGGGCAGGATTACACCATCATGGTAAGCAAAGATAGGTTGATCGGTTGATTTTTGCAGTACTGGGGACTGTGCCTACACCCTAACCCATTCCGTAGACTACATCCCCAGCTCATCGTGTTTTGGTTTAAATTTTAAAATGCATAAGACAGAAACATTGAACCATTATGTAATTCTGCTATATAGCTAAAGCATGTTACAAAATAGGCTTTGAGGAAATAAATAAACAGGTTTTGTAAGGCGTGTTCACTGACATGCAAGCCTCACCCATTCTCATCCTCAGTTCTACAGCTACAGGACCCAGCTGTGCCACTAAAGTTAAGGATGCCAACAGCAAAGGTAAAGATTATGCTTCAGTAAAGGCGTTGAAGACAAGGAAGCAGGCAAACCCAGGACTTCGAGATCCCTGAAAGTATGGTACTCACATAATGCAACTGGCCCGAAACAGAGAAAAAGCAGTAACAACAAAAGCAGTTGCTACATGTGTATAAATATACAATTCTATAAGTACATACACATGTGTACAGAGATATATATTTACGCAGAAATATTAGGAAGGAAGTTAATACACATATTTGTAAAAGAGCATTCTGCCCCTCTGCATGCAGCTGGGCTCCCATTCCTAACAAGTATACAGAATTTAAAGTGCTCAGCACACATCTCAGCTTCCAAACAGTGTGAACAACTTTCCCAAACAGAGATACTTGAACTACACCACCTGCCCAGCACCAGTACAACTTCGTAAGACAGAAAGCATGGGAAGCTGTTTGTCCTAGTTTGCTTTCTATTGCTGTGATAAAACACTGACCAAAACAAACCTGGGGAGGAAAGGGTTTGTTCGGCTTACAGCTCACAGTCCATCATCAAGGGAAGCCAAGGCAGGAACCTGGAGCACAGACCGTGGAGGAGTACTACTTACTGACCTGCTCCATTGGCCTGTGCTCAGCCTGCTTTCTTATACAACACAAGACCACCAGCCCAGGGGAAGCACTGCCCACAGTGGGCTGGGCCCCGCCACATCACTTAATCAAGAAAATGTCCTACAGACATGGCCACAGGCCAAGTCAATGGAGGCAATTCAGCAGTTGAGGTACCCTCAACCCCATGTGTGTCAAATTGACAACTGAAGCTCTCCAACACACTGCTGGTGACTGTGGCCAGTTTTTTGTTGTTGTTGTTGTTCTGTCTTTTTGAGACAGGGTCTCCCTGTAGCCCCAGCTGGCCTAGAACTCACTATGTAGACCAGGCTGGCCTTGAGCTCACAGAGATCGCCTGCTTCTGCCTCCCGAGTGCTGGGATTAAAGGCGTGCACCACCACGCCCCGCCATGGCCAGTTTTTTAACATATGGTCCAAAAACCAAATTCATAAATGTTGGTTGATATGAACAGGATAGCTAAGTAACATAAATTTTGTCGCTCGAGTTCCCTCTGGGTCTCTTGCACCATCAAGCAAACCATAAAACATATCTTTATGTACATGTATTAACTTACAAAGGAATGAGTACCCAGCGCCTAGCCCTGTGCCTCCTGCCTCCAGCGGTGCAGCTCAGATCCCACCATATCAGACTGTGCCTCGCCCATAGTCACATTCACTCACACCTCAGGGGCCAGTGATCTTGCCCCAGGTCCATAAGTGTCAGGCCATTCTGTCCTTGAGCTGCTGCCTGCAGCTGCGCCTTCCCCATGCCATGCGCTTCCCCATGGCTCTCGGCTTCTGTTCCAAGATGGCTCCCAGCAGCCCCTCAGTAGTCCACAATCCATGGCAGGCCCTGCCCCTTGGAGGAACTAGCCAATTGGGAGACATTTCACCCCTTCCCTCCACTCTTACAATCTTCCCGTCCATCTTCCACTAAGGTCCCTGAGCCTTGAAGGGGGGGTGACAGATCTGGTATCATGGCGAGATAGTGGCTTCTTGGGCCTCCCCATTAGTCGTCTTTAGGCTATGGCCACTGATCTATCTCACTGGTGTTTCTTCTACTATAAAGACAAATGGAAGGAAGTAGACACATCTAAACAAACATGAATGTAAATGCAAATGCCTAGAAGATATCCAGTAGGTGTACTATATTCATTAAACAGTATACTTGTGATGGCTTCTCCACTAGGGCCTGTAGCCTTTCTTAACACAAGGCGTTGGCCTGGTCTACAGCACCAGGTGTGTGTCCATCCCTAGGAGTGGGCCTTATCCAATTAGAAATTTGTCAGTTGTACGTATGTTGGTCGAGCCATTATTGCACTTGCAGGCATTGCTTGGCATGTCCATAGAGTGCAGCATGCGGGATCCATCGTTGAGTAGAATTAGGTGATCCTTTCTTCCTCAACCATCTGCATAGCGCCTTCTGGCAATATGAACATCATCCGTTCAGTGACATAGAGTTTTTTTTTTTTCATTTGGCTTAGTTTCAGTTCCATCTCTTCTTCTCCAGCTCTCACAACATGCAGTGTCCTCAGCAACATGGCCTTACCAACCTTTCTAATGTACAACTGATGTTAATGGCAATAGCCTTGGTGGATTGGAGGACCTCGAGGATCTCTCTCTGACCAACACCTCATGGGGACAACCCATCCCTGGTACTGTAGATTTTCTTAACAGTTGTATAGTTTGGGAGTCTCTGTCTTCATCTTACCCAACCATAAAACTCCCAGGAATCTTACTGCTATAGCTGGCCTTTGCTTCTTCAGGTATCTTTCAAATGGGTTTTGCATCTGTAAAACACTCAAAGGAAGGTTAACATATATTAAATCAATCATAGACAAGGTCTCACACAGCATGGAAAGG
>NW_008351697.1:2159865-2173162 GCF_000622305.1 Nannospalax galili
TGGGTCTGCTTCCTGACTGTAGCCATATCTGTCATCTTCCCATTGACCACACCAGGTTGCTGGGGGAGAACTTGGTGGGAAAACCTGCTTCCACCCCTAGTATAGCCTTTATCAGAAGAGAAATGCATCTTATTTAATCATTGGGGATTCTTAACCATCCTGTACAGTTTTTATTCTTGGAATGTCCTTTGTAAACTGTTCTGGTTTTAAAGCCTTCCAGAAATGCCTTAGTACTGAATTTGGTTCTCTATCAATTTTTTCTCTGGGGATAAGGCCTTTACATAAGTCTTGCCACATTTGTCTTTGAGTAACCCAAGTGGACCATCTCCTCTGTCTGGTCTTTTTTATATCTCTTATAGGGTGTTTTGTTATTTTACAGACACATTTTACATGCTGGTCAGAATAATTTAGATTTTTCCAAAGCATCTCTCACTTTACACAGATTCTGTCCCATCAAAGGGCTTAGTAAAACCATTAAAGCCCTATACCATTCTCGTGGTTCCAGTTGAATTAAGCTTTCTTTCATATCTCTGGTGAACACAGTCTTATCTGGCCCAGTGAACTGGAGATCATATATTGCTTTTTCCATACCTAGTTCTCTCAGTAATGCCTGCCCCTCCTTTATAGTCCTCCAGCCCCTGACAATCATGTTGGTCTCCCTTGGTGATGACCATGTATCTTTAATGCCTTCAACCAGCCACCCCATTAAGGACTGCTCCCCCCTGCATTGGCCTAGGTTGAACAGCCTATCTGGCAAGGACAGATGGGTGGTTATATAACTCAGCTGTTAAGCTTCTGAAGGACTTAGGCTAACGTCATTTTTTCCCATGCCCCATACTCTCACAAGCCATGTGGCCAGGGACTCTCTGCTTGCTTGCTTGCTTGCTTGTAAGTTTTTCCTAGTTTTAACAGTCCTAGCATGGAATATTCCCTAGCTACAGCACAGTTAGCTTTTTTCCCTTTTTACTATTAGCTGTCTTTTTCTCTGAGTCCTTGGACTTTACACAAGTGAAAGTGTCCCACCTTTTTTCTCTCTCCAGCTCTGCAACTATGTCTGCCAGTTCAGCCTTTTTAGCTTTCCCTGCCTGGGGAACATCCTTTATGATGCTAAGTGGTCTCTCTCTCTCTCTCTCTCTCTCTCTCTCTCTCTCTCACTGTTCTGTTTCCTTTCAGCGCTCCCTCTCAGCTCTATTTGAGTCCAGAGCAGGTAAAAGCTTTTCTAGCCTTTGGGTAACCTTTAACAAATCTTCACATACCCACAACATATCCCCACATTTACAACATAGCTGTGGCCCATGCTTCTGCGTGACTGGCCTCTTTTTAGTAACCCATTGTAAAAACCACATAAGTGCTGCCATCAGCGCTCTTCTAAAACTCATTCTCAGTTTCATCATATCCTTCAGGGCTACACCACTTTTGTCACTTGAGTTCCCTCTGGGTCTCTTGCGCTACCAAGCAAACCATATAACATACCTTTATGTGCAATTATTAACTTACAAAGAAATGAGCACCCAGTGCCTAGCCCCGCGCCTCCAGCAACACAGCTCAGAGCCTGCCATATCAGACCGTGCCACTCCCATAGTCACCACTAGCATTCGTTCATGCCTCAGGGGGCAGGGATCTCGCCCCAGGTCCATCAGTGTTGGGCCATTCTGTCCTTGAGCTGCTGCGCATGGCGTTCCTCATGCATGCCATGCGCTTCCCCACAGCTCTCAGCTTCTGTTCCAAGATGGGTCCTAGCAGCTCCTCAGTAGTCCACACTCCTTGGCAGGCCCTGCCCCTCGGAGGAACTAGCCAATTGGGAGACAAATTTGATAAAGACAAAACCGTAAGAGGCTATGAACTAAGAATTCTGTTACTTTATAAACTGTGGTTTTCTTTCTAATTTTGATATTTTTATCATTGTGTATTGTATGTCTACTATGTATGTGTGTGCAGGCATGTATCAGGACACATGTTAAGGTCAGAAGACAACTTTAGGGAGTCAGTGCTCTGCTTCCACCTTGCATTTGAAGCAGGGTCTCTATTCTCATTTCTTCTGTGCTGTGTACTTCAGGCTACCTGACCTGTGAGCTTCCAGGCAATTCTGTCTGTACCCCACCCCTCACATCTCACCATAGGAATCCTGGGATTACAGATTTTTGTCTCCTAATTCAGCTTTGTTTTAGGGGTTTGGTTTGGTTTTGCTTTTTGTCTTTTTAAGACAGTGTCTCCCTATTGCCCCAGCTGGCCTGAAACTTGCTATGTAGACCAGGTTGGCCTTGCTCTCACAGGGATCTGCCTCCCAAGTGCTGGAATTAAAATTGTGCACCACCATACCCAGCTTCTAATTCATCTTTTTTGTTTTTATATGGAATCTGGGGATTAAACTCAGGTCATCAGACTTGTGTGGTGAGTGCTTTTACTCACTGAGCTATCTCACTGACCCCCAAACTATGGCTTTCTTTTGTTTTCTTATGTCAGTAATAACCATTGTTATCCCTATGTTGGGAACCTACATACATAATCTAAGTGACCTTATATAATACGAAAAAATTCCACTGCAGAAAATGTACATGTTGACACTCCAGCATGCCTACACTGGAACCTATAGGCTACAATATCATAGAAAGAATTAAGGGTTCCTGTGTACCGGTACCTTGCAATGTAGTCCAACGCAGGTCACTCCAACTCTGTGTTTTCTCATCTATAAAATGAAGAATTTAAGGAGACCAAGGGAGATACCTGGGGCCTCATTATGTGGTGGTTGATTTTTAGGTGTCAACTTGACTAGGCCAGAGCACCCAAATATCAGACCAAACATTATTTGAGATGTTATATGATGCCTCTAATCCCAGCACTCGGGAGGCAGAGACAGGTGGATCCCTGTGAGTGAATTCAAGGCCAGCCTGGTCTACTTAGTGAGTTCCAGGCCAGCTGGGGCTACACAGAGACCTTGTCTCAAAAAAACAAGAAAGAAAGAAAGAAAGAAAGAAAGAAAGAAAGAAAGAAAGAAAGAAAGAAAGAAAGAGAGAGAGAGAGAGAGAGAGAGAGAGAGAGAGAAAGAAGAGAGAGAAAGAAAGAAAGAAAGAAAGAAAGAAAGAAAGAAAGAAAGAAAGAAAAGGAAAACAAGATGTTATATGAAGGTATTTTTTAGTATTTTTATTGAGCTTTTGTGCATTTTATACAACAGCTCTTAATCAAATTTAGACCTCCTCCCCCATCCATGACCCCCGACACCCCTCCCACCAGACCTCATGTATTCCATCATACATGTTAAGTCCCATTCATTCAAGTGTTTGCGCCTACCAAGATATCCTTCAGTGCAAGTTCATCCACTGGAGTCTAGTCAGCCTGTCTACAGAGGCTAAGGCAGATCTACTCTCTCACGCCCTGCAGTAATCAGTCTCCAACAGTGCCCATTTCACTCACTGCACTCTGGACCCTTGTCTGATTAGTTGGTGTGTTTCTTCTGCTCTATGACACCATTGCCACAAGTTCACATGTGCAAGTTTCCAGTGACCTGAAAGTCTCTGTTTCCCTATGTTGGCTATAACAATCATTTCGTCCCCTCTTCCACAACATTCCCTGAGCCCTGGGTGGGTGAAGTTTAAGTCCTATCCAGGGATACACATTCTGTAGTCTCTTATCATCTAAAATGTAGCCAGTTGCAGCCTTCTATATGCATTGAGCTCTGCTATATAAGGAAGTGTCACTGGTGAGAGTTGACAGATGCATTAGCATTTTCTCCAGCCCCTGTTCCACTATGTTCCATGAGCCTTAGGTGTAGAGGTTCCACTGTAGATATGTCACCTAGAGCTGGGCATCTCTCAGACTTATATTCTCTGTGTGTGACCAGTTATAGAATTCTGCATTAGCCTTCATCTGTTGCAAAAAGAAGCTTCTTTAATGAGTGGTGTACAGTATGCTTGTCTATACATATAAGAATTCATATTTAACATAAAGAAATTTCATTTGTCTAGAGATATGACAGAGATAGGGTTCTCTCTAGGATCTATGACCTCTCCAATCATGTGTATTTGACTATGATTACAGTGCCACCCATAAGTTCACTCCCATTGGGAGGGCTGTAAGTCCAATTAGATAGCTGTTGATTGCCCCCCACATAACAGCGCCACTACTGCACCAATAGAGGTAGTTTGCTGTGCCAGTCATTGTGGTTATTAAGTTTTAGGGCTGGGCTGGGCCATTGATTATCTTTTCCCTTAGCAGCTTGCATAGTGTCCTCTAGAACTATAAGAGCTAGTCTTCAGGGAGAAGGCTTCAGGTCAGCTCTTGTTCCATTGCGCTAAGTCCTGTGTCCTGTCTTCAGTAATACAGTCTTGCTCTATATGAAGGTATTTTTAACAAGATTCATCTTTAAATCAAGACTTTGAAAACAATTACCCATCATAACACGGCAGTCCTTGTCCAATCACATGTAGGCCTCAACAGAAAAAAACTAAGTAACCTCCCTCCAGAAAAAGATGGACTCATTTCAGCAGACCACTTTCAAACAGTAAAATCTCTATGATTTCTGCATGGTTTCTGGATATAGGATAGGATCACCATCAATACATTGTTTAGATCTTTAAGAGGTTGACACAAATCTTCACTGTTCCCTAGCCTTCTATGACATATGACTGGTTTTTGTGGGGTTTTTGCTACCTTTGCTGGTCTTGCATACTGTGTCTTCAAAGGTTTCTTCTTGATTTTTCCAAAAATTATAGCCTTACTCAAAATGCTATGACTCCAACATAGGCATTCTACCAACCTGATTACACAATTGAGACCAGGAAAATGTTCACTGCTGTGCTGATCTAGCTCATCACAAACCAGAATCAATGGAGCAGAGGCCTGTGGACTAAAACCTCTGAAATCATGAACCAAAATAAATCTTTCCTCTCAAACTGTCTTTCTCAGCTATGTGGTTTCCATGACAAAAATCTGATTAGGATGGTCTTGAATTGTTTACTTCAAGCCAGTACTGGAAATCCAAACTTTCTGGTACTTAGTTACGTATACTGAACCCATAGCTAAGTAGGATCCTCTCAATCTTACTCCCCCAACTCCTGCTGGCCACTTCATCAGCTCCATTATGGCACATCATTCCTCCTTGATCAGGCCCAGCACTTTCAGGCCCCAACATTTTTATAATTAATCATAATTATAATTAGTCATAATTGTAGCCCTAATGGCCCAGAAGAGAGATAGGGAGAAGTCCTGAGACTGACATGTGCCACTTTGCAAAGGCAATAACTGTACATTAACAGGGGTCGTTTCCACAAACTTAGAAGATTCAGAAGAGTCTGGGAAGCTAAAATTCGGGGACGTCCTCCAGATGCCCTCAACTCATGCATCAAGGGTACAGAATTTCACAGACAGGGTCTTGAACATGAAGTAACTGCTTTAATGGGACAGTTAGCCGTTTTCCACGTTCAACCACTTCACCTTCTGGATCCTCAGATTGGTCTTCATCTTATTCTCCCTTTTTGATGCAGGAGGTAAAAGTATTGTATATACAACCCAAGAACCTCTGTAGAGGCCAGTTACCTGTTCTTTGTCTTTCTGTAGCACAAAAACTCAACACAACTGTCATTTTGTAGCCTCCCTTCTTCCATCTTAATTAAACACCTGACACACAGTCTATCTTATCAGGGCTTTCTAAAATCCATACCACTTCTCAGGACTAGAGAGATGGCTCAGCTGTTGAGAGCACTGGATACTTTGGCAGAGGACCCAGGTTCAGTTCCCAGTACCCACATGATGGCTAACAACTGTCCATAACCCCAGTTCCAGGGAGATCCAACTCCCTCTTCTGACCTCTGCACTTACATACATGCAGGCAATAGACTTATACACATAAAATAAAAATAATACATAAAATGTTTTTAAAAATCCATACTACTTCCAGGACTGGAGAGATGGCTCAGTGGTTAAGAGCACTAGCTGATCTTGCAGAGGACCCTAGTTCGATTCCCAACACCCGCATGGTGGCTAACAACCATCTGTAACTCCAGTTCCAGGGGAATCCGATACCGCCTTCTGACCTCCGCATGCACTGAACAACACAGATGCACTTACATACATGCAGACAATATACCCATAAATTAAAACAATTAATACTTTTTTAAAAAATCCATACCACTTCTAGTACCAACTGTTGCAAGTTAGTTTCTTAAAAGCTAGCTATAAGACTGAATTTAGTGTACAAGGTATTTTTGGAGATTAGCAGTTATGAAGGGAGGGTAGGCAAAGCAAAGCTGTCAAGAAAGATAGGTCAAACTTCCAAAGCATGCCCCATGACTCTGAGAAGCAAAAGGCCAGCTCAAGGGTGAGCCTTGCACACCAAAATTGTCTATCGACAACTGCTGTAGACGGGCTTTTGAAATCCCGACTTGTTTGGTGACTGCCTGTATCTTTTCCCAGCCAAGAAGTGGCATTGAATATGAAAGCTCTCTACCAGGTAGACTGGCCCTTAAGGAGCTGAACGCTATAAGTTGTCATTGCACTGCACTGCGCACAGCAGGACTGGAAGGCCATACATGAAGAATGATCTGATTACATAGCAAAATGGTCCTGTTCATAATAGTTCGTGTGTTTCATGATGTGTATTGGTAACACAATCCTATTGCTAAGTTGGATTCCCATTGTATGAATGAAGATTGGTTTACCCATTATTTTATTGATAGACACCGAGAATGTTTTTAAAATATCTGCCCAACTGTAGTAATAACTCTGTTAGTAAATGGGCAAGCTTGATCTTCCAAACCCACGTAAAAAAAGGTGGTGGCACACTTGTGATCCAGTACTGGGAAAGTGGAGACAGGCAGATCCCTCACACTCAAGGTCCAGCCAGCCTCGTCTACTTGGCCAGCACCAGGCCAGTGAGAAAACTCGTCTCAAAAAATAAGTGGATGGCATCTGAGAAACTACAGTCAGCTGAGGTTATCCATTTTCCTACCCTCACACAAGCACACGCACACATGTGCAAACACACAAACGAATGAAAATGAGAAATAAAAAATTAGTTTGTTAGACCCTCCACAGGCTGTCCCCACCCCGCCTTGTCCTTAGCCTCCTGATCTGCCTGCCACAGGTCTACCTACTACCCTGGTAAGGCAGATCCTGCCCACTGGGCCCTGATTCCTCTGTAGCCTGAGTAGCTGCATTCTCCAGCTTCAGGACACACACCGACACTGTCTATTGGGCTGCATCCTCTCCAGGCTGTCCCCACACCTGCCTTGCCCTTGGCCTCCCTCCTGATCTGCCTGCCACAGACCAGCCTATTACCCTTCTAGAACCTGCAGCACACACCAACTAACTTCACACCTGAGCCAAAAGCAACCAAGCTACATCAACAATACAAACAAAACTAAACTTCAACTAAACAAAAGCAGAATAGCATTTCATATCAGACACACAACCAACAAAAGACATCCATTTGCCCAAACAACAATGAAAAAACACAAATAATATGAAAAACAAAGAAAATATGTTCCTAACAAAATTCACCACTCATACGGAAGTATACAACAAGAATCACGCAGAGGAACTCCATGATGCAGAATTTAAAAGAACAATCTTTTTTTTAATTAATAAAATAATTGTCCAAGCAGGGCATGGTGGTGCATGCCTTTAAACCAGCACTTGGGAGGCACAGGCAGGCAGATCTCTGTGAGTTCAAGGCCAACCTGGTCTACATAGCAAGTTCCAGACTGGCTGGGGCTACAGGGAGAACCTCTCAAAAAGACCAAAAAAAAAAAAAAAAAAAAAATCTGATCTGAGTGTCACATCCCTAACTCTACCACATGGTGGCAGTAGAAGAAAGTCTGCACTTTGGTTTATAAGTAAAAATTCATCCACCCAAACAATTGCAGGATACTTAAGTTGCTATTTAAAGGTAATTAAATTGCTATTTGAAGTTGGAAAAACATGCATTGGATGTAAGGAGTAGATTAGAAAATGTCAGGCTTCTAGACCAATCATGTGCTAAATTTTAACCCACACTTATTTAGTGATGTGGCTGTAAATACCACATCATGGATTCAACTATAAGAGCTAACGCAGCTGAAGTTGCTTTTTTTACTTCTCAGCTAAAATGTAGAAACCTGAACTCAAAGGTGGCCTAAAGTAACATCTGCCTTCTATTTTGGAAACAAAGAATTTGCCAACCAAAGATTTCTACAGGATAGAAGTCCTGGAATGGACTTATCCATTTATTCACTGGAATCAGACAATAGTGACTACCCTCAACTATGTTCTGCTAAAGATGCAGAGGAGTGCCATCTCCATCACAGCACATAAGCAGGGCATACCAGCATCTTTGAAGGACAACTGCGGTGGTTTCTGCAGATCAGAATGCTAGTGGAAAGTGTTGAAAATCAGATGGCCTCCCTCGCATGCATGGTAGAATGATCTTGAAGTCAAAGAGCAAGACATTAACAGTCAAACACGCAAACCATTCGGTACCACAAAGCTCTGCTCTTATAAAATCGTGCCCCTCTCTCTGCTAATTGTTATTTGAACATGAGATATCTAGGATTCAAATATTTGGACATCCAACAATGTTCAACTTTATTTGTATAACATTTTGTGTACTGAGAACAAGGATCATATTTAAGCCGCCATGTAGAGATCCCATAAACCTTTATCAAACTCCTAGAACTGTTTCTGTTCACAGGCCAAGAACACTTTGAAATTTCCACTTTTATGTTTTTATTACAGTCATTAATTTATTGAGGGGAATATATGTGCCATGGTATGTGGCGGTCAGAGGACAACTTACAGAAGTCAGCTCTTTCCTTCCACCATGTGGGTACCCAGAATCAAACTCAGGTTGTCAGGATCCTTTTGGTCACCCTCCAAAACTTTTTGAAACAGGATCTTAATATATAACTTAAGATGACTTCAAACTTACCTTATAGCTCAAACTAACTTCAAACTCATGATCCTCTTACCTCAGCCTCCTGAGTTCTGGGATTATGATCAGTGCCACCATGCCTGACTAAAATCTTTTGAATACAAGGGAGGCCACATGCAGATAGCCAAACTTTATTGCACAACTTTAGATGGTATCACTCACCATTACAATGAGTTTCTAGCACAAAACAACAAAATATCCTGAGTTCTGAGTGTTGTATTCTCATTTATTCAAATATCAGTACTGAAATATATATAGAGAACCTCACATCAACAGTTTATCTAGAAAAGGAATCTACCCCTTGGAATTCCGTGATAAAAATCTGAAATGTTCAAGGCTAACTGGGCGATGGAGGAAGAGAATAGCCTAATGTTTTAGCTATTAGTAGACCCTGGTTCTTACATTTAATTCCTAAGGAACCAGAATTCATCATTTGCCTTATTGAAAATGCTCTGTGAGACTTTCAATTATCCAACCTGATGCACTCTTTTCATGAGTAATTTATTCCATACTGAAACCCTTTTCTATAACAGGTAAGTGAGCAGTGGCCTCAGAAATCCTACTCCAGTGAGGCTTCAACCCTCTGTCTGTGAGTAAATGTAAGCAGAGTATAATTCCTTCCCTGTGGCAGTGCTGAAATTCCAAAAAGTAGATCATGAAAATAGATGGCAACGTAGTACCTAAGAAGCAGAACCAGTCCTAGATGTCCATAAACAGATGAACAGATAAAAAAATGTGGTACAAATACACAATAAATTGTTCAGCCACAAAGAAAAGTGAAACATGATATGTGCAGGAAAATGAATGGAGATCATCATGTTAAGTGAAATAAGACAGACTCAGAAACACAAATACCACATGTTTTCTCTATAGGCTGAACCTACCTTTAGATCTGTGTGAGTGTGTGTGTGTGTGTGTGTGTGTGTGTGTGTGTGTGTGTTCAATACACTGGAAAAGCAATTAAAGAAGATACTAGACAATGGAAATAACTGCCATACTTCTGGATTGGCAGGCTCAATATTGCAAAAATGGCTATAGTACCAAAACTAATCTACAGATTTAATGCAGTATCTATCAAAATTCCAATGTCATATTTCACAGATCTAGAAAAAACAATCCAAGAACCCATGAACCACAAAAGACCACAAATGGCCAAAGTAATCCCAAGGAGTAAGAAGACAGCTGGAGGGATCACAACACCTGAACTCAAATTACACTGGACAATTGTAGTGATAGGCAGGTTGGTACTGTCACAAAAACAGACAGGTCAACCAGTGGAACAGAATAAATGATCTGGAAATAAACTGAAAAAAACTTTACCCACCTTATTCTTGATGAAGGGGACAAAAACATACATTGGGGGGAAAATAGCTATTTAGTAAATGCTGTTGTCAAAACTGGATATCCACCTAAGAAGAATGAAATTCAGTTCACATCTTTCACCTTGTACAAAAATCAATTAGAAATGGATCAAAGACCTTAACTTAAACACTGAAACTCCTAGATTAAAAGACAGGGAATACTCTTCAGGACATCAGGGTAAGCAAGAGCTTTCTGAACAGAAAAACAATAGCACAAGAACTAGCCCCACGTATCAACAGATAGGACTATATGAAATTTAAAGATTTCTGCACAGCAAAGGAAACTATCATCAGAGCACATCACAGCCTGTAGAATAGGAGACAAGCATAACCAGCTAGACATCAGAGAAGGGGTTAATATCCAGAAGATGCAAAGGACTGCAAAAATAAATACTCGGGAAATAAAATTACCAATCAACAAACAGGTGAATGAACTGATTAGACATTTTTCAGAAAAAAACATATAAATGGTCAACAATTAATTTTTAAAAGTGTTCAAAATCCCTAGTCATCAGGGCAATGTGAATTAAAACTACTTGTGATACCACCTTAGCCAGAATGGCTATCATCTAGAAACCTGATGACAAGTGTTGGAGAGGATATGGAGGAAGAGAAATGCTGATTCCTGCTGGTGGGAGCGCAGATTGTCACAATCATTATGGAAATCAGTTTGGAGGTCCCTCAAAACATTAAAAATAGAGCTATCACATGGCCCAGCTGTCTCACTCCTGGGGCTATACCCAGAAACCGCCATATCTAGAGATATTTGCACCTCCATGTTTATTTCTACTCCTTGCACTATAGCAAGAAAATGGAACCAACCTAGTTTTCCATCAACAAACAAATGGATAATGAAAATCTGGCACATATATACAATGGAATATTATTCAGCTCTAAAGGAAAAATGAAATCACAAAGTTTTCAGGAAAATGGGTGGACCTAGAATATGTATTAAATAAGATAATCTCAGAAAGAAAAAAACACGTATTCTCCCACATATGCAAATCCTAGCCTATAATGTATACATGCAAATATGTAAACAAATGCATTGTGGGTATACTATAATATTTAGGAAGGAGAACAGGAAAGGGTAATTTTTGGAGGCATGACTTTTATTCATGGTTGATATGTGAATTCAACTTTCTAGGTACTGAAATAGCATAGCAAGAACAATTTCTGTATTGCATAAGACTTAAAAATGTGTTATCCCTTTAAGGCAGTAGTTACAAAAGTTGGGCTTTCTTTTTAATTGCATTGGCGATTTGTGCAATAGGAATTAGGCACGACTAGCCACTGAATACATTTTTTGCATTGACCCACTCAGAAAAAAGGATTTTAAAAGAAATATTTCATAACACAAAACTTTTCTTTTTCCTCTTCTGTTTAATACTCTATCAAATAATGGTATCATAGTGTTATTTAATATGCAAATTATATTGCTACACACTAACTTAAAAATAATTTTTTAAAAACCCAAAAGACAAGTTCTAATAGGAAAAAAAAATGAGAGTAAGAAAGATACTAAGGAGAATGTTGTCCATACACAAACCGGGGATACTTGGTTGTCCAGAACAAAACATCAAATTTAATGTATTTCCTCAGATAAGAATGCAAAAGTTGTATTTGTGGAAAAGCCTGCTGGAGAGCTGCCTCACACAGGCCTGGAAGCAAGTGTCAGGCAACTGACCCCAGTGTCTACGGACCCCAGACACTAACCATTTACTTTTGCATACTGTCCCTATCTTCTTCCGCTGTGTGTCACGACCTCATGTGGGGTCATATAACTGAATGTAGAGGTGGCAACAGTGTGGCATGCAAGGTTTCTGAATGTGCAACAAAAAATTATTTCAAAACCAGATTTATCACGATTCCAGGTGTTTCTGGGTTAGCATTCACCTGCGCTGCTTCTGCATGGAGCCTTGGATCTGAACACACACCCTGCAGACATTGCAGTGCACATCTCATCACGCCACACAGCACAAAGGAACGATCTCTGAAAAGCCTCCACTCTGATTCAAAATTAGAGTGTGTTCTGAACTGCAGTGTTTTCACTGCGTTTGCAAAGTTTGCTGCGTTTACAGACACGTGATGGTTTAATTAGGAAAACAAAGACAACAATTTTCTATCGCTCCTCAACATGTATATATCCAATGAGTGTACTGGGTTGTATTGTGTTAGAATGTTTGATTTTAAAAACTGCCATTTGAGTTGCTGGCTCGTGTTTTATAAAAAATTGTTAAATGAATTTTGGCCTGGGACTATGAATTTCCAACAATTTCTGACATGGCTCTGCACATCCTTCTGCCACCTCACCGTGTATTTCTGTGAAGCAGCCTGAGAATTGACAATCATAAAATTGTCTGAGAATTGACAATCATAAAATTAAAATAGTAATCAACTCAGGAATATTGAAGATGCGCTACAAATATTCAACTAAAAACAATGTCATAAACAAATCATACCTAGTGGCACAGGAGTTAGAGAGAACCGATCAAATGATTGTATCACAGATGTAGATTTGTTTTCAATACATTTTTATTGAATTTTTTGTGCATTTCATACAATATATCTTAAACATATTTAGACCCCTCTGTGCTCCTCCGTGTCCCACCCAATGAATTTCATGCATTCTGTCATATATGTTAAGGCCCATTGACGCAAGTTTGTGTCCCAGATGTCCCTCAGTGTGTGTTCATCCACTGAAGCCTGTTCAACCTATCTAGGGTCGTTCCCTTAAAGAAGGCCTCTCTTGAGGCTAGAAAGCTGACTCAGTAGTTAAAAGCACTGGCTGGTCTTGTAGAGGACTCAGGTTCAATTCCCAGCACCCACCTGGCAGTTGACAACTGTCTATAACTCCTGTTCCAGGGGATCCGAAACCTCTTCTGACCTCCAGTGGCATTGCACGACATGGGTGCACTTATACTCATGCAGGCAATGCATTTATACACATAAAAATAATTGTATAATTTTTTTTACTTTTTTAAATTATTTATTTTATATTTCCAATACTTTTGCTTCATTTATTATCTTCTTT
>NW_008351697.1:2179738-2186006 GCF_000622305.1 Nannospalax galili
TAGACTTACCCCAAGAGGCCTGAGGATAGTAGTGCAGGCTAGGAGAGTTAGCCGGTGGTGGAGGCCCAGGGAAGCAGAGCGAGGTGAGGGCGGGGCCAGGACCAGAAGTGGTGCTCCTGGAGCCCAAGAAAGGGACTGGGTTGCTCTGGGTGAGAAGGGTCAGGAAGCAGTATTGGTTCCCCAGGTGTCTGGGGCCCCAAGACTAGGAGTGGCGCAGGGCTCAAACTAAGAGTATAGAACGGCGAGGGGGGGGGATGGAAGGGTGAATGTGGCTTAGGGAGTCCCAGCGCAGAGAGCTGCACTATAGACTTACCCCAAGAGGCCTGAGGATAGTAGTCTATAAATTTTTATATAATAAAAATTATTTCTTTTTAAAAGAAGACCAACTCTCCCTTACCCAGCAGTAATCAGCAGTCAGTAGTTCCTCGGCTAAGGTTGGGGCCTCCTGCCTGTTTCCCCAGTTCTATGCTGAGTTTTTGTGTGTTTGAGTTTGCATGGGTCTTGTGCATGCTAACACCATTGCTGTAAGTTCATATGAGCAATTTCCCAGCTGCCTAGAAAACTATTTCTTTATGATCATGCACCAGCCCCAGCTCTTACAATCTTTCTGTCCTCTCTTCTGCAACAGTCCCTGAGTCATGGTGAAGTTTAATAGGAGTCCTATCCAGGGACACGCACTCTGCGTTCTTCTTCTCTACACTTTGTCCAGTTGCGGCCATCTATGTTAACCACCCTCTGTTGCATGAGAAAGCTTTGCTGGTGAGAATTGAGAAATGCATTAGTATTCTCTCTTCTCCCCTGATTCACTATGTTCTGTGAGCCTCAGGTGTGGGGGTTCCACTGTAGATGTGTCAAGTAGGGCTGGGCATCTCACAGACACTTATTCTCTGTGTGTGACCAGTTGTGAAACTCTGTAATAGTCACCAACAGATGTAAATACCTAAGAACTCCAAGGCTAATTAGGGGTTTATATTAAGGATGCCTCAGGAGTAACCCATGAATGAGGCAATACATGAGTTGACTGGGCTGAGAAACAATGGACCCTTTGCAGTGAACCTACCCATTCACCATCCAAAGCATTGCAGGCAAAGAAAATAGATCTTAACAGTAGCTGTCTGAGAATCGGGCAACACTGTCGCAGAACGTTCACACAGTTTTTATCAATTATCTTCCATTTTTGCAAAATGAGATCCAATAGGAAGTCGTCAAATTCCAGGCATGCAAGGGCAAGAATGTTAAAGAATAATTAAAATCCACATACATGAGATACAGTGATGATCACCAGCTTGCTCCACTCCACCCTTCTTTCCAGCCTTGCTGTCCATGAGTTGAAGTCTCACACAACATTCCTCTTCCCGCCTCCAAGGATCATTGTCCTATGCTACGGGAAAGGGAAGAACAAGGATGAGTGTGTTATCCTCAAGCAAAAATGCCACTTTTTCAAAAGTGAATATTTGAGGGCTAGAGGTGGCTCAGCAGTCAGGAGCCGTGGCTACTCTTACAGAAGATCAGGGTCCAATCCCAGCACCCATAGAGCAGCTAACAACCATCTGTAACTCCAGTTCCAGGGAATCCGAGGCCCTCTTCTGACCTCTGTGGGCGTTGCATGAAAGGGAAGCGCACACATACGTGCACGCAATACACTCATACACATAAAATAAAAATAATAAAGTGAATGAATGTTTGAAAGCCACAGGCAACGTTTTCCCATCTGTATCACATCTATCGATGACTAAAGGCAAGTGTTTTGTTTTTTTGTTTTATCATAGATCCAAGACTGAGTGAACGTCCATGTTAGGGTTCCATCAAGAAGCATCAGCAACCCTGAGTCATTCATATGGAAATCCTAGGAACAGAGCAATCTGAAACTTGTACCTGAATACAGAGGACCAGCAGGAGACTTTGTATGTGAAACTTCACAAGAATTAATAGAGATGACCTCCTGAAGACATTAACAAGATGGGGAAGGGGGTGGTTTCAGGACCAGAGTTCTATAACCCTCCAGAGCAAGTTCAGAACTATAGCAATACATTACCAGGGCTTTCTACCTCCTCTCACTGGCCTGAGCCCCTTAAATCCAGATCAGAACATAGCCAAGTCATAGAAATCAATGACATTCAAAGAAGCTTAACTTTGCATGGATTTGCATGGATAGACTGCCTACTTGGATATGTTGGCTTTAAAAAAAAAAAAAAAAAAAAAAAAAAAAAAAAAAAAGGCCCAAGAACTTGAAGCCAAATCTATTGGTACTTGGAGAGAATCTGATATACAACTTTCTGATGAAGTCATTTGCCACAATCCAGGACCACCCTCTAGGAAACCACAGGCAACTCTCTAGAATGGCCAATTGGATCTAACCTAAGGCGAGCTGTTGCCCAAGTACTCTTGGGGTCTCTTGTGCTATCAGACAAACCATATCACATATCTTTAAGTAGAATTTATTATAAGTTATACTGCTGAGAAGGGAGGGGGGAGTAAGTCACAATGAGACAAACACCAGGTGCCCAGCTCTTCACCATGGCTCAGAGCCTCCGAATCCAGATCGCAAGCCCTCCACTCCAGATCACTTCCACGGCCTGTCCATAGTCACCACTAGCTTTCACCAAAACCTCTTGGGCCATAGTCTCACCCCAGGTAGGTACATGCCAGGCCATTCATTCTCTTGCACCCAGCCACCATGCTCTGGTCCCAAGATGGTGCCCAGAAGCCCCTCCGTAGTCAATTCTCCATGGCAGGCCCTGACCCTTGGAGGAATCAGGCCTCTGGGACACAGTCCACCCCTTTCCTCCGCTCCTACAATATTTCTGCCAATCTTCCACTAAGGTACCTGAGCCTTGGAGGGGGAAACAGATGTGGGTGATCTCTTTCATATCATGGCAAGATAATGACTTCTTGGGCTTCTCCATTATTCATCTTTAAGCTGTAACCATTGATCTATCTCAGTGATGTTTCTTTTACTATAAAGAGAAATAGAAGGAAGAAGACGCATCTAAATAAACATGACTATAAATACAAATGCCTAGAAGATATCCCAGTAGAAGTACTATATTCATTACACAGTATACTTGTACCCGCTAGGGCATGTAGCCTTTCTCAACACAAGGTGTTGGCCTAGTCTACAGCACCAGATATGTGTTCTGCCCCTAGGAGCAGGCCTTATCCAATAAGAAATTTGTCAGTTGTACATATGTTGGTCGAGCCATTATTGCACTTGCAGGCATTGCTTGGCATGTCCATAGTATGCAGCACACGGGGTCCATTGTTAAGTAGAATCATAGGGGGTCCTTTCTTCCCCAACCATCTGAATAGCACCTTCTGGCAATATGAACATCATCCATCCAGTGGCATGGAGTTTTTTGGCTTAGTCTCAGTTCCATCTCCTCTTCTTCTCCCATGCTCACAACATGCAGTGTCTTCAGCAACATGGCCTTACAGACCTTTCTAGTGTACAACTGACATTGGTGGCAATAGCCTTGGTGAATCAGAGGCCCTCTGGGAGCTCTCTTAGACCAACAGCTCATAGGGGGGCAACCCATCCCTGGTGCTGTAGATTTTCTTAACAGTTGTATAGTTTTGGAGTCTCTGTCTTCATCTTACCCAACCATAAAACTCCCAGGAATCTTACAGCTATATCTGGCCTTTGCTTCTTCAGGTATCTTTCAAATGGGTTTCACATCTGCAAAACACTCAAAGAAAGGTTAACATTATACATTAAACCAATCATAGACAAGGTCTCACACAACATGGAAAGGTTTCGTATTAACTGTTTTCTCCATAGATCCTTGTTAGGTAGCATAGCATGGGTATGAGGCATTAATTTGGTTAGCTCTTTACCATCTTTAGTTATCCCTTTGGAGTGATTTCACACTTGGGGGATTTTACATGGAGATTGTTTGTATTCTTTTGTACACTTCCAGGTATTGGCTCCAGTTGCCTGACCCTACACTGGGCCTAGGAGGCAGGGGCTTTCTCCCGTCCCCACTGCACTTATTGGTTCCCTGAGTCAGGCAGGCTCTGGGTCTACCTCCTGACTGTAGCCATATCTGTCATCTCCCCATTGGCCACACCAGGTTGCTTGGGGAGAACTTGGTGGGAAAAACTGCTTCCACCCCTAGTATAGCCTATATCAGAAGAGAAATGCATCTTATTTAATCATTAGGGATTCTTAACCACCCCTGGGACAGCTTTTATCCTTTAAATGTCTGTTGTAAACTGTATTTTTGGTTTTAAAGCCTTCCAGAAACTCCTTAGTACTGAATTTGGTATTCTATCAATTTTTTCTCTGGGAATCTGGCCTCAACATAAGTCTTGCCACATTTGTCTTCAAGTAACCCAAATGGACCATTTCTTCTGTCTGGTCTTTTTTATATTTCTCATAGGGTGTTCTGTTATTCTACAGACACATTTTACATGCTGGTCAGAATCATTTAGATTTGCTAAAGCCTCTCTCACTTTAAATCCTGTCCAATTAAAGGTTTTAGCAAAACCATTAAAGCCCCATACCATTCTCAAGGTCCCAGTTGAATTAAGCTTTCCTTCATAGCTCAGTGAACACATTCTTATCTGGCCCAGTGAACTGGACATCATATATTGCTTTTCTCATACCTAGTTCTCTCAGTAATGCCTGCCCCTCATTTATAGTCCTCCAGCCCCTGCGAATCATGTTAGTCTCCCTTGGTGATTACCATGTGTCTTTAATGCCTTCAACCAGCCGTCCCATTAAGGACTGTTCCCCTCTGAATTGGCCAAGGTTGAACAGCCTATATTGCAAGGACGGACGGGTGGTTATATAACTCAGCTGTGAAGCTTCTGAAGGACTTAGACTAATGTCATTTGTTCCCATGTCCCGTACTCTCACAAGCCACATGGCTAGGGGCTCTCTGATTGTTTCCTTGTAAGTTTTCCTAGTTTTAACAGTTCCAGTGTGGAGTATTTCCTAGCTACAGCACTGTTAGCTATTTTTTCCTTTTGTATTAACAGTTGAATCTGAGGGGCAGATTTAGCTACTTTTACTTTTAGGTCATCTTTTTTTTACTGTTATCTGTCTTTTTTTCTGAGTCCTTGGACCTTACACAAGGTAAAGTGTCCACTTTTTTTCTCTCTCAAGCTCTGCAACTGGATCTGCCAGGACCTCCCTGGCCTTTTCAGCTTCCCCTGCCTGGGACACATCTTTTATTATGCAAAATGGCCACGCCCCCTCTCTGTATGCTCCATTTGTGTCCAGAGCCAATAAAAGATTTTTCCAGTCTCTGGACAACCTTTAACAAAACTTCACATACCCACAACATACCCCCACATTTACAACATGACTGTGACTCATGCTTCTGCATGGCTGGCCCCTTTTTAGTTATATATTTTATAATCCATTCTAAAAACCACATCAGCACTGCCATCAGCTCTCTAGATTTTTCCAACTTTGTGGTTTGTCATTTTTAGCAACTTCATCCTGCTGACTTGCATCAATTTTGTCACCTGAGTTCTCTTGGGATCTCTTGCGCTATCAGACAAACCATATAACATATTTTTATGTGAATTTATTATACCACAGGGGAGGGGAGTACCTCACAATGAGACTAACACCCGGTGTCCAGCTCTTCAACTTGGCTCACAGCCCACCATTCCAGATCATGACCCTGCCACTCAAGATCACTCCCACGGCCCACCCATAGGCACCACTAGCTTTCACCCACACCTCATGGGCCTGTAGTCTCACCCCAGGTAGGTAAATGCTGGGCCATTCATTCTCGTGCCACCATGCTCCAGTCCCAAGATGGCGTCCAGAAGCCCCTCCACAGTCAATTCTCCATGGCAGGCTCCACCCCTTAGAGGAATTAGGCCTCTGGGACATACAAGTATTTCCTAAGATCACACAAAATCATAGCAACTAATCTTGAAAATTAACTTAAATGTCTATGGTTTGCCTTGGGAGCTAAATATATAATGGACCATTCTCAGGGATCAGAAGGGTCCTTCGTCCCTCTTGAAAAAGGAAAAGAAAGCCAGGCAAACTTTACTGTGGCGTAAGATCCAGATTATACCCTGAAATTGACATGTTCCCTTAGTATAACCTGGTGTTCTCTACCAAGATTCAATTTACATAGATAGATGATAGAAGATAGATAGATAGATGATAGATGATAGATATAGATAGATAGATAGATAGATAGATACATACATACATACATACATACATACATACACAGATGATAGATCTTTGCCCAGTGAGTTTAAGCCCTGATGCATCCTCAATTCCTTGTCTTGTGTCTTG
>NW_008351697.1:2186037-2186615 GCF_000622305.1 Nannospalax galili
TTTAATTTTTTTTAAAAGAAGCTTTTCATTACAGCTTTAACTTACTCAATAACAGTATCCAGAGCAAAGATAGATCTCTTTCAACAGTGGCTATGAAATTTTTAGGTTTGCTGCTAAATTAATACAGTTATATAATATTGAACTCAGTATAAGCCCTGTAAAAAATAAAATTGAGATTTTTAACCTTTAAAAAAGTTCCCCATTTCCTTTTCAGATACACTGTTTCTTACATAAAGACTCATTGTTTTTGCTAATAACACTGAGATGTTAGCACATGTGTCTCTCATCTGTATGTATCTGATTATTACTAGTCATAATCGATTGCACTCAGATCCTTGTCACCAGTGTATGTCTATAAAGTCATCAGGTAGATTTCAATGGTAATAGTTATCACCTCTACTAATTAACATGACATAAATTTTTATGCTTCCTCCTCAAATGTAATTCATTTTTTAAACTGGTTATTTGTGTGTGTGTGTGTGTGTGTGCGTGCATGCGTGCATGCATGTGTGTGTGTGTGTGTGTGTGTGTGTGTGTGTGTATCACACAGAACATCCCAAATCATCTTATTCAACTGT
>NW_008351697.1:2186965-2187322 GCF_000622305.1 Nannospalax galili
AGTCCCTTGGGCCACCCTGGCCAACAACTCAAAAGAATGTATCTCCTATCTGGCATTGTTGCTTGTTATGTAGCCTTTAGCTAAACATAAGGACTCCTAAAAATATTATATTGTTCTCTTTAATATTTGGTTATACTTTCCTTTTGGGTGTTTAAGGCCATAGTGATGGCCCAGATAAACCAATTTATGTTTACTCTTAAGGTCATTTGAGGATCTGTTCCTCAGGGGTCACATGGGCTTGGAAGGAGCCTCTGGCTCCTTTCTTTAACCAGTTCCACCTATGTGAAAAATAAGTCAAAGGCTCTACTCAACCATGGCTGGCTTCACTTGAAAGCATGGAGGAAATGATTCCTCTGT
>NW_008351697.1:2188304-2189983 GCF_000622305.1 Nannospalax galili
TGTACAAGTGTCTCTGCAATAGGATGAGTTCTTTGGGTATATGCCAAGGAGTGGTATAACTGGGTCAAATGGTAGGTTCATTTGTACTTTTATAAGAGTTCTCCACACTGCTTTCCATAGGAGTTGAACAAGTTTGCAGCCCCACCAGCAGTGGATGAGTGTTCCCCTTTCCCCACATCCTCTACAAGTTTTGGTATCATTTTTTCTCTTAATTTTGGCCAGTCTGACTGGGGTAAGGTGAAATCTTAAAGTGGTTTTAGTTTGCATTTCCCTAATTACTAATGGTGCTTAACACCTTGGATTCGTTATTTGTAATGTTTTCTTTGTTTCTATTTCATTAACTTCTGATTTTTGTTATTTCTTCTTTCTGCTAGATTTGAGCTTCATTTGCTGTTGCTTTTCAAGTGTCTTGAATTGCAATGTTAAGTCATTTATTTATGTTCTTTCCAATTTTTTTAATGTAGCCAGTTAGAGCTATAAACTTCCCTGTAAGGATTGCTTTCAATATGTTCCAGAGGTTTTGTTGTGTTGTATTGTGCTTTTCATTTAGTTCCAGGAATACTTTTATTTCTTTCTTAATTTCTCTTTTGACCCAAAAAGCACTTTCCTACTCCTACAACTTCTAGATTTTTGCCAATGTTTTCTTCTAACAGTTTCAGAGTCTCGGGCTTTACATTGAGATCTTTGAAAGGTCTATGATCCATTTGGAATTGACTTTTTGCAAGGTGAAAGATAGAGGTTTAGTTTCATTCTTCTACAGGTGGAGATCCAGTTTTGCCAGCACCATTTGCTGTACATGCTGTTTTTCCTCCAGTGAATGTTCTTGGCCTCTTTGTCAAATATCAAGTGACTGGAATTGCATGTACTCATATTTGGGTCTTCAATTTTGCTCCGTTGATCTATGGGTCTATTTTTTGTGCCAGTACCATGTTGTTTTTATGACTATAGCTCTGTAATACAGTTTAAAATCTGGTATAGTAATCCCCTGAGCATTGCTCTTAGTGCTCAGGGTGGCTTCAGCTATCCAGTCTTTTGTGCTTCCATATGAATCATAGGATGGTTTTTTCCAATTCAGTGAAAAATGTGATGGGGATTTTGATTGGCATTGCACTGCATCTGTAAATGGCTTTTGGTAGAATGGTCATTTTCACCATATAAATTCTTCCAATCCATGAACATGGGAGGTCCTTCCCATCTTCTGATGTCTTCCTCAATCTCTTTCTTTAAAGATTTAAATTTTTGATTGTAGAGGTCTTTAATGTCTTTGGTCAGGTTTAGTCCAAGATTTTTTTTTTTTCACAGCTATTGTGAAGGGGAGTGTTCCCATGTGCTCTTTCTCTGATTGCTCGTTATTGGTGTATAGAAAGGCTACAGACTTTTGTAGGTTAATTTTGTAACCTACCACTTTACTAAAAGTTTATCATTTCTAGGAATTTTCTGGTATCTCTTAGATATAATATCATATCGTCTGTAAAACGGGATAATTTGTTCTCTTCTTTTCCAATTATTACTCCTTTAATTTCCTTCTCTTGTCTTATTTCCCTTCCAAGAGTTTTAAGCACTATGTTAAAGAGAAGTGGAGATAGTGGACAACCTTGTCTGGTTCCTGATTTCAATGGGAATGCTTCCAGTTTTTCTCCATTTAGAATGATGTTGGCTGTGGGTTTGTTATATATAAC
>NW_008351697.1:2190627-2198612 GCF_000622305.1 Nannospalax galili
ATAGGTTTTTTAAATCTTCCCTTATAATATTCTGTATCTTTCTGCTGTCTGTTGTGATGTTTCCCCTTTCATTTATGATTTTGTTAATTTGGAGGTGCTCTTTCTTTCTTTTGGTTAACTGGGCTAGTGGTCTGTCAATCTTGTTTATCTTTTCAGAGAACCAGCTCTTGGATTTGTTGACTGTTTATATTGTTTTCTTTGTTTCGATTTCATTAATTTTTGCCCTGATTTTTGTTATTTCTTCTTGTCTGCTGGGTTTGGGTTTCATTTGCTGTTGCTTTTCAAGTGTGTTGAGTTGCAATGTTAAGTCATTTATTTGTGTTCTTTCCGATTTTATGATGTAGGCACTTAGAGCTATAAACTTCCCTCTAAGGACAGCTTTCAGCGTGTCCCAGAGGTTTTGTTGTGTTGTATTTTCCTTTTCATTTAGTTCCAGGAACACTTTTATTTTTTTCTTAATTTCTATTTTGACCCATTCATCATTCAGGAGTGTCTTGTTTAAGCTCTATGTGTTCACGTGGTGACTGGGCTTCCTCCAGTGTTGATTTTAAGCTTTCTTGTATTGTGGTATGATAGAATGCATGGAATTATTTCAGTCTTTTTGTATTTGTTGAGGTTTGTTTTGTGCCCCAGTGTATGGTCGATTTTGAAGAAGGTTCCATGGGGTGCTGAATATAAAGCATGTCCTTTGGTGCTTGGGTGGAATACTCAGTAGGTGTCTGTTAAATCCATTTGATATATGGTATTGTTCAATTCAGATGTCTCTGTGTTAAGTCTCTACCTTGTTAACCTATCTAATAGAGACAGTGGAATGTTGAAGTGTCCTACTATTAATGAGTTGGGATTAATCTGGTTCTTAAAGTCCTGTAGTATTATTTTTATGAAGTTGGGTGCACCAGAGTTTGGTGAATATATGTTCATGACTGTAATATTTTCTTGATTGATTGTTCCTTTGATCAGAATGAAATAGCCCTCTTTGTCTTTTCTGGTTAGTTTCAGTTTAAAGTCTATTTTGTCAGATATTAGGATTGCTACGCCTGCTTTTTTCTTAGTGCCATTTGCTTGGTACTTTTTTGGCTTTCACCTTATGGTAGCACCTGTCCTTGAAAGTGAGATGAGTTTCTTGCAGACAACAAAAAGATGGGTTTTGTTTCTTAATCCATTCACCTAGTCTGTATCTTTTGACTGGGAATTTCAGTCTGTTAATATTTAAAGTTATTAATAACAGATGTGTATTGAAGCCTGTCATTTTTGTTTCTGTTCACATTCTTGATACAGCTGTACTATTCCACAGTTTTACCTTCATTGAATTTCTTTCTACAGCCCCTTTGGTAGAGTTGTTCCTTCCTTCGGCTCTTTGAATTGCTTCCAGAACTCTCCAAAGGGCTGGTTTTGTGGATGTGAATTCCTTCAGCCTATTTATGTCATGGAAGATTTTTCTTTCCCCTCCTCCTATAATAGACATTTTGGCTGGGTACAGTAATCTGGGTTGGCATCTGTGGTCATTTAAAACTGGGAATACTTTGGTCCAAGCTCTTCTGGCTTTTATGGTTTGCACTGAAAATCACCTGTAACCTTGATGGGTTTTCCTTTATATGTGACTTGCTGTTTTTCTTTTACAGCTTTCAGTATTGTCTCTTTGTTCTGTACATTTAGTGTTTTTACTATGAAGTTCCATGGAGAGTTTCTTTTCTGGTCCTGTCTATTTGGTGTTCTATATGCTTCTTATATTTGTGTGGGCAAGTCTTTCTTTCATTTTGGGAAATTTTCTCCTACAATTCTGATGAGGATCTAGTCCATGCCATTATCCTGGTATTCTTCTCCTTCCTGTATGCTTATGATACGTAAGTTTGGTATTTTTATGGTGTCACACAATTCCTGCATATTCCATTCCTTTGTTTTCTTAAATTTTTCAGAATCTTTGCTTGAGTGGTCTAGTTGGTCCACTTTATCTTCCAGTCTTGATATTGTTTTCCATTTCATTCATCCTATTGTTGAGGCTGTCTCCTGTCATTTCTAATTGGCTTACTGGGTGTTTCACTTCCTTCTTCATTTCACCTTGAGTATTCTTCAATATTTCTAATTATTTTCTGAAGTCATTCAGAAGTTTATCCCTATCTTCCTTCAGTTCTTTGATTTCTTGTGTGTTCTTTATATTTTGGGGGGATAAGTTATTTTAGTTTTTCATGTTATTATTTTTTCTCTGTGATTTTGACATGTGTATTTCTTTTGTAGTTTCTGATTCTTTTGTGATACTCAAGCCTTTAAGTTTAGGTTTGCTTCTTTTTGTAAACTTTATATGCCTTTGTGGTTTACTTTTTGGGCATGAAAAGCTGGTTTGTCTAAGCTTCCGGTTCTCTCCTTTGATTTTGTATTGGAATGGCCATATTGCTTTTGTCTTCAGGCGTTCCCACAGAGGCCCAAGTCAGATGAGGATCAGATGCTCTCAGGCTTTCTCCTAAGGCCTGGATTCTTCCAGGAAAGATGTTGTCCTCAGGAATTTGGGGGTTTGACTGGCCTGGGAGCAGGGCCCAGGAAAGATGCTGGTCTCAGGCAGCTGGTGGCCATGCCACTCAGAGATGCAAAGGGAGATGGGAGCAGGAAGAAGCCCCAAGGGCTCCTGGGGACCAGGAGAGAGGCTGGTAGGTTGTGCTGGCCCAGGGAAGCAGAGGGAGGTGAGGGAGATTCGCCCAATTCTTTATGTATTTCCTCCTTATAGAACATAGTCTCAATGAGAATTCCTCAGTTCCTGAATTGTAGCATGAAAAAAGACATAGACAACCCATAATGAATAGCCTTGATTGTATTCCAATAAAACTTATTGACCAAAATGATGGTAGCTAACCCCTCATTCAATCATTTTCACTTCTGGATTTAGACTGTCTGGATAATTGGTAGGTCTGGTGTTTGTGTCTGTGTGAGTGTGTGTGTGTGTGTGTGTGTGTGTGTGTATAAACAGGATCTTGATAGAGAACATTGATATACATATATCTATCAGTTCCATAAAAAAAGAAATATATTATGCCTATATTTATTTATAATTAAAAGTTTAAGTAGTATTGTCTAGGTGGTTGAAGACTGAAAAGTACTTAGTTTTCAGACTATCAGCTACTTTGATTTTCTTATGATACTAATTCTAGTCACTTCTTGTAAATCTTACCGGTGCTGTTTTGAGATGTCTACCAATTTTTATGTGCCTTTTTGTAACAACACTTAAAATCAAGTGTGAAATTACAATTTTGCTGAAGATTAAATGTCTTCAACTGTGTTTTCAGAAAACTTGTATAACTTAGAAGTAAAGTTTTTATTTCACCGTTTGTTCCAGTTTCAGCCTTGCTGAAATAAAAAATGCTTTGGCATTGTGAAAAATTAAATACCTAAAGTCTTGTTCACAGCTGTTTAATTCATTAAATTCTTAAATGCCACATAACAAATATTTTATATCTTAAATTTGGCTTTTATAAAAATTAAAAAACTTGAATATGTTAAATGTATAGCACTAAAAAGATGAAATGAAAATAGCCTTTTATATGATTCGATGTCATCAATTTTTCTCATTTGTTTCTAAAATCTGTTTAGTTGTGATCATCTGAATTGGAAGCACAGGTCTTGTGATCCACTTATATCTTCCCACTATGAGTCACTGTGAAAAGTGACAGCAAGCCTGGTTTAAGCTGACTTCAATTAGCAATAACACTTTGTTTCTACCCATTTGCCTTCACATTTTATGTGACTACATCATTATATACCTTTCTAAATACTTCCTTTATAACATCACTTAAAAATCAATTCAGGACTGACGTAAGGATTGATTTGTTCTTACACATAAGAACATTCACTGATAGCACAATGTGGTAGAAAGTAGGACAGGCTAGACATATGTGAGCCTCCACATCACCCTCCACACCAGCTGTTTCAGTGAGAAAGAGGAGGAGGCGAGGACCTGTATTTGAATTCCAGATCACTAACACATAAGTCACATTGCTGTGGACCATGTCCAGTTCAACCATTCTCATCAGTAAGGAGGAAATAACACTCTAATGCATAGGACTTTTCTAAGAACTGAGATCCATGAATAACATTTAGTGTAGTGTCAGACACCTAGTAAATACTAAATGTCAACTATTCATAGCTCTATGTATGAATGTGATATATAAAATTCAGATCAGCTGTTCCCCCTGACTATTCCTTCAGTGAAGTTATATCAATTTATATTCCAAAACTATGGATAACAACATTTCACATCTTCTGGACAAAACCTGAGTAAATATTTATTGACCAGTTATGTCAACTGCTATTCTTGACATTTGCATTTTATAAGGATGTTCTTGGATTTTAGAATCATCACGTATAAGGAAATAGAATTTGTCACTTGTTAAGATACTGCTTCTACTTTTTCCCATCTCTCTTACCATTAACTGACACCCAGTGCGTTCCCTACTGTCTTCTACCATGGTCACTCATCTTCTTTCAACTCAGAAAACATGGACAGGAAAAGAATTCTCCTAAGCACATCTAGACTACTGATATGTACTTCACGTACTATTCACAGCATTCCACTTGATATAAAAAGAGTAAAGAGCCAGGAGAATTGCCTCATGCTATAATCCTAGCACTCAAGAGGCTGAGGCAGGAGGATCACCCACAAGTTCCACCCAGCCTGGAATTTCAGTCCAGCTTGGGCTACCTAATAAATTCTTGGCATGTCTGGGCTACAAAGTGAGTCCCTGTCTTTAAAAAAGAAAATTAGAACTGAAGAGATGGCTCAGTAGTTAAGAGCACTTGTTGCTCTTTCAGAGGACCTACGTTCAGTTCCCAGCACCCACTCCAGGTGACTCACAACAGCCTGTACCTCTAGGGGACCTGGCATCCTCTTCTGGCCACCCTGGGTAATGGCACACACACACAGCATGCACACACATAGACAAAAACACAAAAATAAAAGTAAAAACAATCAAGAAAGTGAAGCAAAAACCCACAGAATGGGAAAAAGTCTTCACCAGTGATACATCTGACAGAGGTTTAACATGCAGAATATATGAACTCAAAAACACAAAAAAAGCAAGAAAGAAAATAACCCAGTGAAAAGATGGGCTAAAGATCTAAACAGAGAGTTCTCAAAGGAAGAAATAAAGATGGCTAAGAAACATCTCAAAAAGTGTTCAACATAATTAGTAGTTAGGGAAATGCAAATTAAAACCACCTTAAGGTATCACCTTACCCCAATCAGACTGGCTACAATCAAAAGAACAAATGATACCAAATGCTGGGGAGGATGTGGGGAAAGGGGAACACTCATTCACTGCTGGAGGGATTGCAAACTCGTGCAACCCTATGGAAAAGTGCAGAGAACTCTTAAAAAACTAAAAATGAATCTACCATATGACCCAGTTATACCAGTCCTTGGCATATACTCTAGGAACCCATCCTATTATAGAGACACTTGGACATCCATATTTGTTGCTGCTCTTTTCACAATAGCTAAGAGATGGAAGCAACCTAAGTGCCCCTCAACGGATGAGTGGTTAACAAAAATGTGGTATATTTACACAATGGAGTTCTATTCATCAGTAAAGAAAGATGAAATAATGAACTTTGTAGGTAAATGGATGGATCTAGAAACTGTTATTCTAAGCGAAGTAACACGGACTCAGAAAAACAAAAGACATTATGTTCTCCTTCATCTGTGAATCCTAGCACCAAATCTTTATAAGTGGGTGCATACCCTGATGCAACTGCAGGGACGAGGAATATGGAAGGAAAACAGGGAGGTAAGCAGAAAGAAGGAACCTGAGAGAAAAGATTAGTAGGATAAAGGTGTTATTAAGGGAGAAATATGTTTTAAAAAATGGGGGCAGTAAAGGGAAGGGAAGGAAGAAGGACTAGACAAAGAGTTATGGGAATAAAGGGGGGAAATTTTTCTCCAGAAAATTAAAAAAAAAAAAAAAGAAGAAGAAAGCCTTAAGCAACCCTACAAGGATGGAAGAAAGCCCTTCTGGAAGTAATACCATTGTTAAACGAAAATCCCAGTGCCAGAGTGGGTTGCCCCCTATGAGCTGTTGTCCTGAGGGATACTAGAGGTGCCTAAAACAAGAAAGGCCATTGCCAACAATGTTCATTGTACACTGGAAGTGGATGGAAAAACCCTATTGCTGGAGACACTGCATGATATGAACACAGGTGAGGGAGAAATCAAGCTTAGACCAAGCTGGAAACTTCCTGCCACTGGATGGGTGGCTTTCATGATGCCAAAAGGCAACATGCAGATGACTGGGGGAAAATAGTCCCCTATAATTCTCAGTGATGGACCCCACATGTTGCACTACCAACATACCAAACAAGATTTTCCCACTGGTGCAATAGTGGAGCATCTGGTGTATGTATAACCAGCAAATTTTTTATTGGATATAATGCCCGCTCCTAAGGATGGAACACACATCTGGTACCATAGACCTAGCTAACCCCCTGTGGCAGGAGAGAATGCAGGCCCCAGTGGGGAGTCACTGCAATTGTTTTGTTAGATGGAAGTGATGCACCTGCTAAAGTACCGACCAAGCTTTGTGTTCACACCATAGGTTAAGTTATTATAGTGGTCACTGTTTAGATGTTCTTGCTTCTTGCTGTTCTATTTTTTTAATATTTTGTTTATTTTTATGTGTATGAGTGTATTGCCTGCATGTACGTGAGTGCACCCATGTCATGCAATGCTGCAGAGGTCAGAAGAGGGCTTCAGATTCCCCTGGAACTGCCAGTGGGAAGTCACTGCAATTGCTTTGTTACTGACCAAGCATTTTTGTTTACTTCCATAGGTTAAGCTATTATAGCAGTCACTGTTTAGATGTTCTTGCTTCTTTCTATGTGTGTTTTTATAGTAGATGGAATCCCACTGAAACTGGCTAACAGCCCATGGAAAACAGATGATGCAGATGCAGAGACCAGAAAGTTCAGTGTCTTGCCACAATGGGAGGAAGACCATCCCACACATACCACCCCCTCCAAGGCTCAGGGACTTTGGGGGAAGAGGTTGACAGAAAGAATGTAAGAGCTGGAGGAAGGGGTGGAGTGTCAACTGGAAATGTCCTCCAACCACTATGCCAGCAAGCTATAGTCACACCTCCTTCCCATGCTCATCAAGGAATCAAGGGGGCAGTTGTGCTCATTCATTAAAGGAGGGCCAAGCAGGGTCATTGGACCCTTACCGGATTATCCAACCACTCTTCTCAGCCAACTGTATGTAATTTAGCCCTAATCACACATGGCCTCCTGGATTTGGGGAGGGCTAAAATATACAATCTGGGGAAGGCTAGGAAGAGAAGGCGTGACTCAGGAAGAGAAGGCATGACCCATGCTGGGAAAAGGCTATCCAGTGTGCATACCCTCAGGTCATTCATACACCTCAGCAACTCCTCAGTTATCTCAAAGCCTTTTCGAGGTAATTGTCACTGATTCTACCCCCTCCAACAGCTATCAAAATACCTGAAAGCAAATCCTGAATCTATCGCTCTAGAGTCCAGCCTTGAAAGACAAAAGAAAAATGAGGAGGAACCCAATAGAGGGATGCTTTTGGAAGCCCTTGTCAAGAAATTCCAATGGACTCTCGTATGAACATTTGGAAATTGCCCCATTCTGAGTTTTTTTCTAGTTCCCTGTCTAGAACTTGTATTGCTAATTACTCTTGCCTTTGCTTCTCCTTCACATCTCCTAGTCACAATCCAAGGACTTTCTTTTCCCCTTCAAAATAAGAGTTATGCAATCTGGTAGTCTTTTAGATGAAGCCACTGAAGGGAGTACTCCAATTGCCTCACCCTGTGTGTTCCGCATGGAAGAAGCCAGAGCAGCCTGCGTCCTGATTCCCTATTGGAAATTTGGGTAACCTCTTCAGAGGATGGTGTGATAAGAATAGGAGGTAGGAACTGGCTAGGCAGTTAGGTAAAAAGACCCCAAAGAAAAGTAGCCAGCTTCTTGGCTAAAAGTCAAAATGTTTT
>NW_008351697.1:2198633-2199823 GCF_000622305.1 Nannospalax galili
ATTCCATTCGAAAGGCCAAAAATGTCGTATTTGGGACCTTTTTTCTAATCCTTAAAAGATTTTAGGGTTACCTCTTCAGAGGGAGGAATGTTAGAGTAGCCAAAAGTCCCATAAAAATAAATAAATCAAAGAAGAAATAGTGCATGAAGTTATCAGAAAAAAGTGATGTGTAGATATGGGAGGATCTGGAGGCAAGGGAGTGGGCATGGATTTGATCAAAACACCATATATGCGTGTATGAAATTCTCAATAAATTATTCTTTACAAAAAAGGAAAAGAAAAAAAGAAGGGGGGAGTCAGTTACCACTCCCACCCAGTCATTCGACCGGAACTGCAAGTTGGGAGAGGAGCAAAGGATATAGAAACTGAGAACACCAAGAGGCACCTCTCTCACCATTTTGTGCAGCTGTTGAGTGGCCACAGGATCTTTATTTGAGTGTGGACTTTACAGCACAGCCATAAATGTGGGGCACCCACTCTTCTGTAAATAAACCCCTACCCTATGTAAGATTTAAAATGTAGGTATATTTTGGAATGCAACTGATTAGGATATGTGTGTATTAAATATATTACAAATAAAAACAAAATTATTGGGGGATCAGTGGTTAACAGCACTGACTGCTCTCACAGAGGACCCAGGTTCAGTTCCCAGCACCCATATGGCAGCTAACAACCATCTGTACCTCCAGTTCCAGGGATCCAATGCCCTCTTCTGATCTCCATGGGCACTGCACAACACAGGTGCACTTACACACATGCAGGCAATACACTCATACACATAAAAAATAAAAATAATAAATAAAATATTTTTAGAAGAACAAAATTATTAACCATGAGAAAATATGAAAAAATATTTTATTTTAGCAGCAAACTCTTACCAGTTTTAAAATATTGTGGCATCACTTGCAGATTTTTAAATATGTGGAATTTATGTATTAGTCTGCATAAGCTGCTCCTTATAATTATTTTCAGTAGAAATTATCAGCAAATTGCATAATTAACCATATGGATATAGAAGTCCTCGATTGTCCCTTCATACGCTTCAAAGAGAAAGCAAAACCCTTTAAAAACCCTATGTATTATAGAAAAAAAAGTTGTCATTTGTTTGAAACAGATTGCACTACACAATGTTAATATAGCTAATAGAGAAATTACACAATTTGTCATGATTTCTTTCATAAAATGCTACA
>NW_008351697.1:2199890-2218441 GCF_000622305.1 Nannospalax galili
AAAATGCTACAAAATTAAAATTTTCTAATTAAACCCATAACACTAAAATGTCATCTACATGCAAATTTTGGCTAATACATTAAACTCTAAGTAAAAAGACAAACTGTAAAATTCTTAACATATTTTCAAAAATAACTATAGAAATTACACTACAGTTTAAGATTATTTAAAATATGGGTTGTAGGTTCTTCTGATTTTCATTGAAACAGATTTAATTTTGACAGGTGAGTTGTTTTTGGTCCATGTGCCCCACTGAATTCCAGTTGCACGTGGTTTTCCAGAAAAGTGATGGATGCCATTTAGATTTGCGAGACCACACTGGCTGAACCACCAGCCAGTGTTGTTATGCAGGTGACTGCAGCTCTTCACAGAATGACCACCCACCAGGCAAGCAGGACGACACTCATCATTATCAACATCTGAGGTGCTGAAAGGCACTGTATTCTGATTATCCTCTTTCCCCAGGCCCCGGAATGCATCACCTGCATGAAATAGGTTTTTCCAAATAATGAATTGAAAGGGATTTTTTTACCATTTTGATTAATTACCAATCTATTATTAAAATCATTGCATCCAGAAATACATTTCAATTATTTTTCTACTGTTGTGTTAAAAATCTCCTAAAAATTGCAATATGCCAAAAATCTTGTCATCTTTAAATGGAGAGGCCAACCAAAATGGAAGGCTGACTGTATAGGCAAAACCAAATAATTTAGGCCAAAAATGACAATATGTAGGCCTATCATGCACTAACGTAATCTCTATGATAATGGATAGATAACCCGGGGGAGGGGGGAACATACATGGTTGTCTTTTTTTTTTTTTTGATTTGGGGATTTAGGAGGATCTGAGGAGGCGGGTTAGGAGGGGTTGAGGCAGAGTCTCCCTGTAGCCCCAACTGACCTGGAACTTGCTATGCAGACCAGGCTGCATCTCACAGAGATAACCTGCTCTGCCTCCTCAGTGCTGGGATAAGGGTATGGCCACCATGCCCTGCTACATAAGTTTGTATACTTTCCATTATCACATTAGAAAGACAATTATGGATGGAGGTTAACTTTTGCCCTTAAGAAAATTAGATTTATAATTGCAAAATTTTTCAACTTTATTCAGGAGGCATCATATTCATACAGCATGCCTAATGTTCTCGTGAAAACCTTTGATATACTACTGACCTGTGATTTTCCTTGTGGTTCTTCACATCCTATACAAACTAACCATTTTTAAAGAGCTTACATTGGACATTGCAAATAGTGTGCCTGACAGTCACACAATCCCTTCAAGGGTTAAGGATCTGTGCCAAGACACTGAGGTTATCACTAAACTATAGAGCGGAAAATAGATTTTGCTTTATCAAGTTCTGTGAAATTAAATATTCTTAGATTCATACCTACATTACACCTGCATGAAAACTTTGACTAATATATTTGAAACACTAGCTAAAAGAGAAGTTATGTGATGTACATAATGGAGAAGCCAAGACCTAGTCCATAATACATCTGAATGTTTGGCATCTCTTAAGACAGATCTGTTAAGAAGCCTGAAGAAGTTCATTAGTGTGGCCTATCCCAAACCCAGCTCTCCTGATTAGTAAAGTCTTTGACTGTGTTTTATGGGGCACAAAGACACACATTGCAGGTATGTATCTACAAAACCAATACCATTTTCAGCATCCATACAGTTCAATACCTTTCAAAAGTTCACCCAGGCTCAGTGGGTAAAGGCACTGTCATGCCTGACAACCTGAGTTCAATCTCCAGGACCCACGTAACAGAAGGCGAGAATTGACTCCCTCCCCCTACTTGTCTTCTGACTGCCACACAGGTTGTGGTATGCATGTACCTACACACATACACAAAATAAAAAATAAAAATGTTTTTAATTCACCTAGGGAGCACTGCCTAAATTCTGTGACAGATCCATGAATAGTTTCCCTATGCAAAGTTCAACCATCAGGAAGATCTGTATCATACGACTTCTCAATGGATTACAGGATTATACTTAATCACTTCTCTTTTTTATCTTTTTGAGACAAGGTTTCCCTGTAGCCACAGCTGGCCTGGATTCACTAATGGAGACCAGGTTGGCCTCGAACTCACAGAGATCCGACTGCCTCTGCCTCCCGAGTGTTGGGGTTAAAGTTGTGCACCACCCAGCTTTAATGACTCACTATATATGTGTGTGTGTGTGTGTGTGTGTGTGTGTGTGTGTGTGTGTGTCTCTGCCTCCCGAGTGTTGGGGTTAAAGGTGTGCACCACCCAGCTTTAATGACTCACTATATATACATGTGTGTGTGTGTGTGTGTGTGTGTGTGTGTGTGTGTGTATCTGCTTCTTAGGCATCAAGATATGCCCTGCTCTGCTTCACCACACCCTCCCTGCCATGACAGACTATCAGCTCTGAAACTGTAAGCCAAAATAAATCCTCCCTCCCTTAGATTGTTTGTTAGGGCTTTCGGTCCCTGCAATGATACAGTTACAGTGCTGCTTTCTCTGAGAACCCATAGAAATTTCCTTCAAGTTTTACTGTCAGGAATATTTGTATGCATACATATGTTGTGTAGGTGTGTGTGTGGTGTTGCCTTGCATAACTGTGTGACATGTGCACATGTGTGTGGAGCCCCAAGGTCTCTTTCCTTCATCACTCTCCACCTTTATTTTTTGAGACATCTCTCACTAAACCTGAAACTCACTGATTAGGCTACGCTGGCCACTGAGCTTCAGGCATCTACCCATTTCCAAGCCCCAACTAGGCTGCAGTTATAGCCACGTGCTACTACGCCCAGCTCTTTACTTGGGTCCTGGGAATCCAAACTCAGGTTCTTGTTACTTATGTAGTAGACACTTTACCAACTGATCCATCTCCTCATCCTTATTTGTATTTCTTACAAAACAATTGTCTTGTTTAAATGTTCATGTTCCTATTTCTATTTTTTCTTTAAGCTCGATGTCAAATTTGAGCCCTGATCTCATTTTATCTGTATTTCCATCTTACATTGTACTGTATCATGTGATAAACAATTGAAATCTACTTAATAATCATGGTAAAATTTAAGAGCTCCATAAAGAAAGAAAATCCTCCCATTATAATTGTCTTCTAACAAAAGCATGGTCATCTTTTGGGGAGTTCCACACTTCCCAACATGTCACATTCCATGTGTAGGCAGCTCTTAACAATTCTAGAGATGGAATATTGAAAACTTAGAGTGTAACGCTTTAGACTTTCTCCTATACATCCATATTTGAATTTCAAACTTTCTCTTTTTCTGAGAATTTCATACATGAGTTTTGTATTTGCATTATTTTTACCCCTCCTAAGTCCCCCTCCAACTCCTCCCATGTCCCCCTAACTCCCACACAATTTTGTCCTCTTCTTTATTATTGTTACATATACATACATACATTTATAAATGTACACATACATGTAATACATTGAGCCATGCATTCACGTGTGTTTAGGGTTGTCCACTTGGGATTGGATAACTTCTCGGGGAGCAAGTTAGGGAATTGGCCCCTGGGACTCTCCCTCTCTCAGCATCCATTGATTGCCTGTAGGTCTTTAATATCTCCAAATTAAAGTCACTAAGTTGTCACAGGCTGGTCCCACCAAACAGTTCTCTGTGCCCTGCCATCACCTCCTCTATGCCTTGATCTAAGCTGCCCCATTTGTCAACACCCATTTGATGAAACCTATCCATTCCTCTAAGGCCAAATATGTGGTTCTCAGCTGTAAGGATGCCAGTATATCCATCTGGCCTGAAATGACTGCATTAAATTATGTATTGTGTATTTTCAAAAGGATCTAACATGAACCTCTTATTGAAAACTATTCTTCCATGAAATTCTTCTGGATGAAGTTGACTAGAATCATTCTCACTCTCTTTAAACCCAAAAGCTCTATCATTATTCTGTGTTTGGACATGTTCACTTGTTTTCCTCTGTGTTGTGATCATTTGAAATCCATAGAACATACAAAATTCATTTTGGCTCTCTAACTCTGAATATGCATAACCAACAACTACACAGTCAGCAGCAACAGGGGAGTGGACTTTAGTATTTCTTCACACCAATGTCTTTAAAACTTCAGCACCAAAATATAAATTCATCACCAAATATTTAGAAGTTCTAATGAATTAAATTTTTTGAAATGGACAAATGCACCACAGCAGTGGGAGAACTCAGCTCAGTGCTTCTGTCAACTTGGATTAGATGACAAAGGTGGGATCAGTGGAAATCGTGGGTCAGCTGCTTCATCTTCCAGGGATCTTCACTGACAAAGTTAAAAGGCTTGAGGTTGGCACCAATGTTCTATGACTTCTAAGTGTCAGCCTCTCTGATCATGCGAATGGGAATGCTGCCCACCCAGCTAACCTCACAGGGTCTCCATCCAAAAGATCATTGGGATTACATACGGGTGGTGGTTTTAAAGGACAGAAAGCATCATGAGGTCATGAAGTGATGCAGTGTTCGTCAGACAGTGTTCCCTGTTCCAGTATCACTTATTTCATTGTTAAATGCTATGCATTGTTTCTATCTTCAGTTAATCATGAGACAGTGACATTTTCAATTTTCTGGATCATTTTAGGAATTAAAAACTTACCAGCATTTCCCGAATACTGTCCTAAGTGCATTTTAAAAAATCTTGTTTCATCCTCCAGCCAAAAATTATCATATGATGCATAAGCAAATGTGTCATCTTCAGATTCCAAGGCCACATGCAGCATGAAGCAGGTATCTTTTTGATTTACTACATAAAAAATCTTTTTCAGTCCTAGCCAAAATTCTCCTGTTTAAAAAAAAAAAAACTGCTTTGCTTTAACATATTTTTCTAATATGTTCAAATTAGAACAATCCTTTATTATACAATGTAGGTGTTAGTGTTTCAGTAACTGAGTTGCCTCAAATAATTATACAGACTAGATGACTTAGCTCTAATTATCAATGCTTAATTTACTTATTCTGATTTACCTATTTCTACTTCACTAGACTGAAGAAAACCAAACTGTTTCATTTTATCTCCCCAAATTCAACTTAAAAGTTCATTTAAAGACTAACTTTAAAGACTAAAAAAAAAGTCAAGTTTTACCTTTTAAGGCCTGTCAACAGAAAACTTGAACTATTATGGCAACCAATGATAATGTAGGATGTAATGTAAATGTAGGAGCTTTAACCCCAAAGATGTTGCTCCTTAAGAGACATTTCCTGAACATGCTCATCTGAAATGACTTTTTCTTTCTTGGAGAGTACCTTATAAATGAATATTTATTAAAAATCAGCTTGCAAATTAGCTATGAATGGAAACAATATGTAGCCACACTGAAGCATCCCCAGACTTACTGTATTTCTAAAACAGCTGTAGATATAGGATGGATTATATTAATAGAACTCCCTAACTCTACAGTGTCATCCTTGCATGCATGTCTTAACCAATGGCTTTCTACCTCCCCCTAACCACTGTGGATTAGTGTGAGCAGCCCTGAGATATAACCTATGTGAATTATGAAATTATAAGACATAAGACTGCAGAGGGCTGGATGATAATGAGACAGCATTAAAACTGAAAACTGTAACTAAGGTATCAAGCTCTCTCCCCAGAATATTTTAGCAAGCACTCTGTTAGAACTAAAAAAGTAAGTACAGGAAAAAAAGAAAAGTGGCTCTGTATTGCTGATGGTGTCTCCAGGAGCTAGTCAGTTTCACAGTCTCTTAAGCATCTGTCTTTCAGCTTTACTCCAGTCTCACATTTAAGACCTAACAGTACATTTTTCTTAATCCCCAATTTATCTTAATTATACTAAATATACAGCAGTCTCACTTATCACAAACAATACCTGCTTAAAGATCTTTTTAGCTTATCATCTCCTCCATAGAAATAATCACTAAGGAAAAGTGACAGTTTGAAGCTATGTATACAGTTATTTCATTCAAGAGGAAATGTTCAATGGGAATTAGAGACAATGCTGAGAAAAGCAAACATTCAGTTGTGCTCCGTAGCATGACAGCTGTGTGGCTATTGACCCAAGGCCTTTTAAAAATGTGCTCCAGGGGCTGGGGATTTAGCTCAGTGGTAGAGCGCTTGCCTAACAAGCGCAAGGCCCTGGGTTGGGTCCTCAGCTCTGAAAAAAAAAAAAAAAAATGTGCTACATAGGGGTTTTATCCCCAGATTTAATGTCACCACTGACTGAATCCTTGGATGACATTATGGGAGGTTAAACATTTTACATTCTAACAATGACAATTGTTAAAATAGCATAAATAATATCAACACCAACTGTAGAAGTTTCAACTACTGTAAAATCTGAAAGATTTCAAAAATACCGGTGTCCTGTTTACTAGCAAAAGCAATTCTGCCAGGTGCAACAGTGATGTGAACTTACAACTTATCCAGGTTTATAGTTTTCAGATTTTGAGAACAGTCATATACAGTCATGTGTTTATGATACTCTGCACTTGGTTCAAATGGTTTGGCTTTAAGAGCCATATGACTTCCTTCTATGGTTCATTGAATTTTAAGGCGATGCCTGTGTACTTTTCGCTCTACAAACAGTTTGTAGGCACCTACCAGAACCACTAAGAGCAGGTGCTTAACAAATATCCACCTCAGAATTCTCACTCAAATCACATTTCAACCATCTCTAAAGATTTCTAGGTCTTAAGTAAAAACAATTTTTAAATAATAGGACATGAAAAATAATAACTTTAAATCATATGCTGATATTCACATAGATATACTCTTACTGAAGATTTGGCTAATACTGGTACAGTTTACACACATCACATCAAAAATGAAGAAAAAATAAAAAGCAGAAATACATAAAATTTGACCTAAAAGGTCACCAAATCCATCCAGGTAGTCACACCACAACCTTTGGAAGTCAACTGTGCCATCAATCCTTTTCTGAATCAATGTCCATCCACCTCCTCTGAAATCCATGTCACACATAACCTAAAATAGACCCAGAAAATGCCAAAATAATATATCATTATTTGACATTATGAAACGTATCCGTAAGCCTAGAGAAAAAAAACTTCCAGGAAAGCTTTCAATGCTATTGTGTGCTATTAATATATTCAGGTTTTTTAACTTTATAGACACAACACAACTTATTATAAAACAAACTTAAAATTAACCTAACCACATCCCTATAGGAGTTACTTCTTAAAATTGTAGTATTTTTAATGTATATTTTTATTGCGTTTTGTGGATTTCATACAATAAATCTTAATCATATTTAGACTCCCTACCTCATCCATACCCCCCATAGCCCACCCACCAAATGTCCTTCAGTGCAAGTTCATTGACTGGAGTCTAGTCAGCCTATCTAAGTCACTCCCTTAGAGACAATCAATTCTCCTTCACCCAGCAGTAATAAGTTACCAATAGTTCCCCAGCTAAGTTTCGGTCTGATGCCCATTTCCCCAGTTCTATGCTGAATTTTTGTCTGATTGCCTCAGCATGGGTCTTGTACATGTTGACACAAATTGCTGCAAGTTCATATGAGCAGGCTCCCAGAGGCCTGCAAAACTGTTTCCTTGTAGTCATGCACCAATTCTGGCTCTTACAATCTTTCCAGCCCCTCTTCTGTAATGGTCCCTGAGACATGGGTGGGCAAGTTTCAGCATAGGAGTCCTATCCAGGGACACACACTTTGTGGTCTCTCATTTCTGTGTTTGTAGTATTTTAAGACTATCATATTGTTCTTCAATTCTAAATATTTTTTCAGTTCAGTAATAACAGTACTGATGTGACATGGCAGAGAGATGAATTGCTTTACAAATGAACTTTTTCTTTGAAATGAAATGCTAGGTGCTTTTAAGTGTTAAATGTCATTATCTGCTGCCTTTGATTGTTCTTTTTTCCCACAAGCCTCTGTTAATATTGGCATTTCAAGACAGAAAGGCACAGTCTGTGCCCACTCGGCAGGTGCTCAGAGGTGCCTCTATTGTGTGAAATACCCTACCAGAGACATTTTAAGGGAAGAAATCAAAGTAATCCACTCCACCAGAAACTTCCCACGCAGAGACAAAAAAAAAGGCAATGTGGAGGAAGCCAGGGAGCCAACACTCCCCACAGAAGAGGTGATTATGCACACCACTCCACAAAATTAGAAGTCTTCCCTTCTACAGCTGTTCAGATTCAGTTTGGAATGTGTAGGCAAAGTAACTTAAGTAATTTTAAAATGATTTCCCACATAATTCCCAACTTTTGACACCTTGTCACTAGATTTCAAGAGAAATTATGGTAATAACTCCAAGAACAGAAACTGGTTGTATTCTAATTAGAAAAAAAGTTGTTATTGTACAATAGACTATCCATGAAGTATAAGTATCATAAACATTTACACACAAAGAAAAATGTCCAGGAAAAATAGATATACATGTCTTTCCATATGCATCATCTGCAGAAGTTTCTACTGGAAATACCAGCATGGAAGTACTAAGGGTGGACATGACTGTAATTCAGATTATTCAAGCTGTGTGTGGATCAGTGTATCAAGCTTCCTTATACCACAGTGAAAGATTTTTTTACTTAATAGTCTTGGGTTTTTTTGAGGCAAGGTCTCCACTGTAACTCAGCTCATGGCAATCTTCCCGCCTCAGCCCCAGAGCTGGGATTGCAGGCAGGAGCCACCACATTGGACGTCCTTTCTTATTATTAACTTCTTATACAACTACATAAAATCACTTGTCATTCAAAGAAAGCATTGTCATAAACAGGAAGGAAAGTCAAAAGTACAAAATCCCCAAGGCAAAGCATATTATTATTTTCCTATCTCCATATGCTAATTAAAGCATGGATTTATAGTGCATAGTTCTGCCCACTATAAGGATAATATAAAACCTTACACCAAATGGATTTACTTTAAATAGTGTAACCATGGAAACTCAGAAAAATGAAGTTCATGGTCTTAACATAAGACTTAAAGGAAACCAAATTTTGAAACTAGAGCTCTTATTAGTTTATTTAAATTTTTCAAAATTAAATGTTAAATATTAAAACAAACATTTAAGATTAACTAAGTTAGCCAGATGTTTATATTATTCTATATATATTAGAAACTTTACCTCAAATGGATAACTAGATCCTTCTGGAAAGATTATATATAAACCACTTGGTGTTTCGGTGACAGAGCCAAGTGTATCTTTAATATCAGTGCAATCTAAACCTAGAAAAATAAAATTAATGATTTAGAATACATTCAAGTGTACATTTAAGAGAATCGCTTGCTTAACCATAGAGAATTGATAATGCTATCTTAAATTGTTCATGATTAATGATATATTAATGATACCATGACTTTAACATCTTAGAAATGAAAAATTATCACAATTTTAGAAACCAGGAGAAAAATATATGAAATTATAGATCAAAGAATTTAGGCTGCAGCAAAACTTCACTAATAACATCACTATCAGCGATTAGTATCCTACACTGTTTAAAAGTCTCCTTTGAGATCAACACTTACTTGAGGTATTTTATAATTATTCATTCTCTCTTCCAAGGAATCCCTGTTTATCTTGGAGGGAACAATGCATAAAGGAGTGGGGAGGAGAACGTTTGAAGGAATAAGCAGGTTAACTATGACTGACACTTCCTTGCCTACTTTATTCCAGACTTCGAACTCGAATATGTTGAAATCACCAGTGCAATAGCCAAAATGAGGAAGAAGAAATCATTTTCTTCATTAGCAAAAAATTAAGTGTAGGCACATGCTTGTTCTATTTACAGAAGTTACAGCTATATCCCTCCCTACCCCCAAAGCATTCAGGTCCCCAGAGGACTGTAGATATATGTGCGTGGATATGAATATGCCAAGGAATGTTATGTTTTACTATATCTTCTATAGATATAATTGAATAAATTCAACTTTGTAATCCCAGCGGCTCAGGAAAGTAAGCAGGAGGATTACAAGTCCCAGGCTGCCTGGACTACAGAGTTCAAATCCAGCCTGAGCAACATAAGACCCTATCTCAAAATAAAAAGTAGAAAGAGGACAGGGGATGGAGCTTACTGGTCGATCACTTGCGTCACCTGTATGAGGCTCTGAGTTCAATCACAAATACAGAACACACGTTCTAGAGTGTCATTTACTCAAATGGCTAGCTTCGAATTTTAGTTCTATTACTTACTAGCCAGGAACCATTGAGTAACCACACTAAGCCTTAGAATCTTTATGTGATACAGGGATAATAACACTCTCATCTACTTTACGGTGTTATTATGACAATTTAAGTGGTAAGAATATTAGATATGAAAACTTGTTGCCTTTCCCCTTCATTTCCAGGAGCCGTGCTTTTGTGGCCTGTGTTCTGAATTGTGACGAGACATTCTTATCATAGTGTGATCTCAGAGGTGTGACAGAAGCTCACAGGGAAGGACTGATCTATGGCAGGGCAGCTGCTTTGTCATTACCAGTCAATAAATGTGAACAGACTCTTCAGACTTCCTGGGCTGTATGTTCTCCATCTGATGCTGACAATAATCAAAGCAAGTCTTTATGTCAACTGTGCATCATATATAGTTTGAGCTTCCTGTGTATTTACCATTACGCCTCAGAGTAACTGTGTAAGATAGTGTGATGAACAATGATCACTGTCAGCTGGTCTTGAATTAGAATTGTCTAAGAGATGCACCTATTGGTGTGTCCGTGAGATTGTACCCAGAAAAGGTTTAACTGAGAAAAGAATGTGTGTAGCATAACCCTCATGGACTGGGATCCCAATCTCTCTCTCTCTCTCTCTCTCTCTCTCTCTCTCTCTCTCTCTTTCCTGAATGCAGATGTAATGTGGCCAGCTGCCTCACACTCTTGCTACCATGCCTTCCCCAACATGAAAGACTGTATCCTCGACTGTGAGCCAGAATAAACCTTTCAATTAGGTCATTTTTTGTCAGCTATGTGGCCATGGCAAAGAAGAAATGCAGATAGGGATTATCAGTTTACTAGTATGGAAACTTGTTTCAAGGCAACAGTAGCTCAGAGACTTGAGGTCAGCCTTACAGTCAAGTTCATGCTCAGCTACCTTTATACACTACCTACTGAGAAGAAATTATGGACGGTAAACGATACAATAAGGTAAATTTTAAATAACACATAACAGTGCCTGTATTTGTAACCAGAACAAAGAGATTCTCTAGCACTTTTTATTCCCTCCTCTTTCTAAGAAAAAAACAAGGTCACATACTGGCCCTCAGCAATATTCATGATCTACTTAGAACTTCTCGGTATGAATTCATATTTGTGAGATTTATAGAGCATTTTTCTTAGAAGCCCAGTATAGGAATTAATCTGCTGTATTTTATAACAAAAAAAGTTAACTTTGTATTTATTTCTGTCTTAAATTGCTTTTTCTTTTTAAGTTTTATGTACCAGTTTGACATGTCAAAAGCATTTTTCATTTGTGGGAGGAACTTTCTTTTCTTCTGGGTGAAAGTAATTATTAATAAAATGCCAAGGGAGGGAAGCTCAGAATAAACCTACCTAAAACTATTTGATTTTCAGCAGATTCCAAATACTATTTTACAGCTATGGTTTTGAAATGGTTGGAAGAGTGTCTCAACTTAGAAAAGTACACGTTGTCCATGGTGTAACTGACTTAATGGCAGGTCCACCAGCCTGTTAGGAAATAGTGAGTGGAGTTTTCTAAACAAAACTTACCAATCCACCAAGCTGTCCAGGAAGTTTAAAGTAATAAAACAGAACTGTGAAGAGGCTGGAATAACAGAGTGCTCACCATGTGACTGCACAGGCCTGGGAGGGAAAGGATCCAGCTGTTTTCTAAAAATTTCTGTAGTCAAAAGGAGAACTCGATTCATGAGCTCGTTAACCTAAACACACATATACAGACAGACACATTAAAGCAAATTTGTACTTAGTGAAATTATATAAATGCTATCTCTAAGCCTCTTCAAAACCCAGCTCTGAACTACATAAGGATACCTTCTCTTCTAGGTATAATTCTTACTGTTTAAACAAATTAAGCAACACCTACTAAGCTCAGTGGGGTCTCCCTCTTTCAGACTGACTTCTGTCTGCTGTCATTTGCTGTCTGCTTTTGCAGGCCTGCTCTTACTGTGCTTCTCCAGTTTCTCACAGCCTCCATTTGGCTCTCCTCCATCGTCCTCCACACCAGCTGCCCATTGGATCACGGCATTCTCTAGCTCAACTAACTCAGCGGCCCCCGGTGTCACAAGATTTAGTTCCTGACCATTCTTTTAGTGAGATTTCCTTGCATACTCTCAGCCTTCCCACCCCTATACCAACTCATAAGTGGCCCCCCAAGGGAACGCCCTCTTCCCCAGGCCTAACCCTAGTGACTTTAAAAGCATCTATTCATCTCTCATGGCTCAGCTCACAGACTCTCTCTTCTGGGAGGTATCCTGTATCTTAGATTTCTCTTTAGTGTCATTCTGACAGCATCCAGATTATTTCTGTTTTCTACACTTGTTTTCTGGCCACTAGGCTGTATTCCCATTGAACAAAGATCACTGCTTTTGCTACTCTGTGCTTGCCTGAGGCTTATTGTTTTGCTCACATTGTAGACCCTAAACATGAAGAACATGCATAAAGAATGGAATGATGGTACTTCCAGACAACTATGTCAGTGTACGCATGCAGTAACACCAAAATGCTTAAAAATTTCATTACCTGATTAGATAAATAATCCAAAGATGCTTGCTGTTCATCCATTATATTTCTTAGTAATTTTTTGGTACTTCGTGTGTAAGAAACAATAGAATTTTGCAGGTTTCCTTAATCAAAGAAAAATGGTTGCTAGATATTACATTGTTATATTAAATAATTACAGTGAAAATGATGAATTTTACAAGTTTGGGGATAAATAAGTAAAGAATATTGCCTCAATTTATCTGAATACTCATAGTTATATATTTTAGTTGGCGTAGATTGTGTTTAAAATGGGATTAACCAGAAAACAATTGTTTCAATTTATTAGGATTTTTATTATTCTTAATTATGTATGTGTGGGGGTGTTATGTGGCATAGAGGCTAGAAGAGGGCATCAGATTCCCCTGGAGCTCACTTACAGGCAGTTGTGAGTGCTGGAGATTGAACCTGGGTCCTCCACAAGAGCACGCTTGTTTAACTGCTGGGCCATCTCTCCAGCTCAGGTTTCAGCATTCTTTTTTTAATTAGCGTAGGTCCCGCATATGTGCCTGGAGCTTTGTCAGTGAGCTACAGCTCCACTTTCGTCTGGCAGTAGGCAGAGGGTGGAGCAAAGTGGAGCATGGAGGGCTTCCTGGTGTTGGGCAGCAGTTTCAGCCTTCTCTGAGTGATTGCACTCCCCACAGCTTCCTCCCCTGTGGTCCCAGGTTGTGTACAGCAGTGATTTTTCCTCTTGTGCTCGGGATAGGGGAGGTCTCTGTCATTTGCAAATTCTAGCCTTGGGAGGACTGATTCTCTAAACCGGTCCTCCCACCTCCCCTAAGGGCCGGCTGTGGTCCTCATTCCTCATGGATCCTAGGCACCCATGATCCTGGACCTCTCCCATTACCAGGCACCAAGAGGTTTTCCATTATTTTCTATTACTCTTCTAAGCCCCAGTACACCTTCACCTATGCCCTAATTGAGCTTCTAGAGATAAAAATCATAGTCTGAGAAGTTTAAAAAAAAAAGAAATAGAAATTACTGTAAAAACTGACAGAACTCTCAAACTAAAATTATATTTTAAGATATAAATTCTCAATTCAATACGCCTACTATTACTTTTTAATATTATTTACTGACAAAACTGTACTACCAAACTTCAACAATAATATGAAATTTGACACTGTTGCTGTGATGTGGGTTTGCCATTCACTTCTGTTCCAAATTCTCCAGCCTATAAAGTTTTTCATTGTAATCATGTTGTTTCTTAAAGAAAGCAATGTTAATAATAGTTTGTTTTTATTTTATTTGTATGTGTGTTTTGTTTGTATGTATGTAAGTAAACACATGTGCCAAGTGCATGTGGAGGCCAGAAGAGGGCATCAGATCCCCTAGAACTGGAGTTATAGACTATTGTTAGCTGCCATGTGGATTTTTGGGAATCAAACCAGTTCCTCTGCAAGAGCAGTAAGTGCTCTTAATCACTGAGCCATCTCTCTAGCCTCCAATGTTCTTAAATTAATTTATGTTTCCTAATAACATAGATTTCCCAAAATAATCTGTTCTAATTATGAGACAACATTCTGAATACCAAGCCAGGCATGGTGGCACATGCCTTTAATACCAATAGAGGCAGGTGGATCTCTGTGAGTTTAGGCCAGCCTACTCTACATAGCAAGCTCTAGGCCAACTGGGGCTGTAGGGAGAATACCCCTGTTCTCACTCTATGAGATGAGAAGTGCAGAGTCAGGAAGTACAGCATCTGATTTTGGGCGGGGGGAGGCAGTTGAGACGGTCTCTCTGTAGCCGCAGCTGATCAGGAACTTCAGGAACTTGCTGTGTAGACCAGGCTGGCCTCAATCTCACAGAGATCCACCAGCCTGTGCCTCCTAAGTGCTGGCAGTAACAGTGTGTGCCACAACACTCAGTGTTTGAACATCTGTCTTAAAGGGTCCAAAGTGAATCCATGGGTTAGAGAAGCTTGAGACACTTGTGTTACACATGAATTAACCACATTAAAGTCGGCTTTTCACATACTCCTTGATGCTCACATGACTGTCCTACAAGAAGGAGATCAGATCATCAGCTCCACCCTTCCTGGTCCCCCTTCTTCACCTCACCCCTACACTCATATAATAGATGATAATACTGTATTGTGATTAAACAGCTTCTTAAATTGAGACTAAAACGCTATTTGTGATGCTTTCCTACATTAAATGACTGAATTTGTATTCCACTTATTGCATTAGTTAGGGTATCATACAGTAATAATGTATTGGTTTCTAGAACCCCCTCCCCTCCCAGAAAAAAACTGAAGTGAAATTTCCTAGGGCCAAATGAATGGGATGAAATAGCCCCAGGTAAATTAATATATTACTACTATCAAAGTTCTCCTTCTGTGGTTCGTAAATGCAAGTGGACCATATAGAAGAAGGATTTATTGACTTACCAAGAATTTATTAAGTACCTACGTACTATGTGACAAACACATAAAGCATCTGGCCTAGGCAATAAGACATATATTAAATAACTCAGGCAAAGTTTATGTGTATAAGTTGAATCCCTTTTATAATTATGGTCACTTTTAATACTTACTACACATGAGATGTTTTTCTTCCCGTGTAATTTTGATCTTAGCATCACATGATTCTCCACATTCTTCCTTGTACACGGTGTCACTACTTTGACTTTCATCTTTTGCATTAGCTGTTTCTTCTACATTGTTGACTACTAGGGAGTCCTGTATAATATAAAGAAAAAATAAAAATGCAAACATATTTTGTAAGACCTGATATATAATAAAAACATTATAGAAAAAAGATAGGAATTCAAAATATACCATGAGGATGATCACTTAAAAAAATAGTGAACTAATTAGTATAAATTCCCAAAAATACACCTTAAGGGTAAATTTTGGATATGAATAAAAAGCCCATGATCAATTCAGTGCTTGCATTATTTACTTTTCTTCTCAAATTTCAAAAGAATTTATTCAGAATTTATTTCCTTTCCTATGACTCTGTACTTTGACCTTTAGCTTAGCAAATTTACATGTGTAACATCGGATTGACTCATCCCTCTTCCAAGAATCTTGCAATGTGAATTTCCTTGAAAAGGAACTAATGGGCTGGAGAGATGTCTCAGTGGTTAAGAACACTGACTGTTCTTGCCAAAGACCTGGGTTCGAATCCCAGCACCCACATGGAAGCTAACAGCTGTCCATAACTCCAGTTCCAGGATCCAACAGCCTCTTCTGTCCTCCACAGGCATTGCACAACACAGGTGCACTTACCTACACACAGGCAATACATGCATACGCATAAAATAAAAATAATAAATAAAAAAAGAAAGACCATCTACCACAAACTGTTTAAAACTGTAGAAAATCATATAGAGGTGTGGTGCTTTTGTACAAAGTATTCAAAAGTTTGAAATGTTAAGTGAGCACAGGTTTGTAGATTATCAGTGACAAAATTTTAAATTGTGAAATTTTGCTTTGCAAAAACCAGTAACAAGTATCATTTACTATACAATAATAACACCTGGCATCCCAAAGGGCTCTATATCTGTTGGTAAACTATTGGTCTCATCAATATTGAAACATTCGTTGATGAAGCTATGCATATTAATAGTTCTGTTGTTAAATGAAAATTGTAACAAGCCCCTTCTGACCTCCATGGGCAATGCATGACACTGGTGCACTTACCTACATGTAAGCAATACACCCATACACATAAAATAAAAATAAATAAATAAAATTTTAATAAAAAGAGTATTCCCCTGTGATGATAGTTATATTTTATTACATGGACTATTTTAAATTTCTTGCTTTTTCTCTCTACCTCTATAATAAATGGCATACTTAATGTTTATTTTTTAAACAAAAACAACCTATATTATATCTATCGTCTTTTCAACAAGTCCTTTAAATTTTAGGAAGCACTAGCTAGCTGGTCAAGGTGGTGTATACCTTTAATCCCAACACTAAGGAGGCAGAGGCAGGTGGATCTCTGTGAGTTCAAGGACATTCTGGTCTACATAGTGAGTTCCAGGCCGGCTGGGGCTACAGGGAGACCCTGTCTTAAAAAAAAAAAAAAAAAAGAGCAAAATTTTAGGAAGCACTTTGACTTAATTTTAAATAAATTTTGAATAAAAAATAAATGAATAAATAAATTTTAAATGTAGGAAGCACAATATCTCTGTAGCTCTGTAGCTGTCTTAGAATTTTTTCTTCTTTCAACCATAGAACTTCAGGATTTAGTTTTGATACAATGATAAACACATTTTGTGCCGTTTAAATTTACAAACCAAGCTGAGGAAGAAGCAAGGGAATCTTTGTGAGTTAAAGGCCAGCCTGGCCTACAAAGTGAGTTCCAGGCCAGCTGGAGCTACGAGGAGACCTTGTCTCAAAAAGACCAAAAGAAAACACAAAAAATTACAAACCAACACTTAAATATGTGGGGATTCAAATCTCCAGCTATTTGTAGAATTGCATAAACCATACTAGCTGTCTTTCCGAATACATTTTGAATGAAATTTTCTAATTGCCAAAATAATGACTCATACAGACATATTTGGAAAGCCAAAGTTTATAGACAACTTTCTTTTTAAAAAGTGACTTTGATTGCCCATCAGATATTATCAAAGTTAATAGGAGAGTTATAAATTAACTTCTTACCGATAACTCAAATATCTTTAAACAAGTTTATAAGACATTTCTTTAAAAGTAAACCCTAAATTTATAAGAAATTTCTTTAAATTGAAAAATAGTAGCATTTAAGAATTCTCAACATTTTGAAATAAATATTTTAATTTTCCTATAAATTATATTTGTAGTATAATTTATCTTTTCAAGCTTCTAATATATCTTGAAAGCTAATAAGGCTTTCCTAGCTAAAACAAGATTGCCAAAATTGTTACCTTAGAATGATGTACACAGTTGCCTTGTACAGCTTCTCTGCAAATAAAAATACATACATTTAAGAACAAGATTGAGGCTTGGGACGGGTGCATGATATTTTCCTTGGATTAATAAAAAACTCTTCAAATACCAGTCAGCTCTCTGTGGAAAGAACAGAGCATGGAGTCATCAGTTAAAACTTTTCTGGAAGGTGTACAGCAAAATTATGTGCCAATACTTGCTAGTTTCCATGCCCTCGTCTGAAAAAACGCACTTTGTGTGAAAAGCAAGGCTTGTTGAGATGCTTGCATTTTAACGTCTACTGTTCATACCTACATCCTAAGTCTGTTCTCACTATATAGGCAATGGCTGAAGAAGATAAAGAGGTAGAGCATTGATTTACAAATTCATCTCATTTTTATGAATCAGGTTTTTAACCTCGAAACTATAAATGGTTTCATAAAGATCAGAAGTAAAGCGGGCTGCAGCAATGACTCAGGGGTTAAGAGCACTTGCTGTTCTTGCAGAGGATCCACTTCAGTTTCCAGTCACCCATGAGGCAGTTCACAACTGTCTGTAGCTCTGTTAGGGTTTGAGAATAGAGAATAATTCCCACAGATACCCAAAAAGATTATACAAAAAGTTTATTTAAGAATTTAAAGTGAAAAAAAAAAGAAGACAACAACCAAATGGCAGGTAGCCAGGCACAGACTACATGAGCCAAAGATGGAGTCTGGCCCCAAACAGTAGTAGGCAGGGGCTTTTATTGGTGAACTCCACAGAAACCTGTGCACCAAGCATCTTTTTAAAATAATTGGATGTCCCCATATCCTGTGTACGGGGAAGTCTTGATTGGTAGGGGCTGTCTTCAGGGCATTGGAATGTGCTGACTGATATCGTTTAGAGCCAGAAGTTTTTGTTCATACCTTATAAGGCTTTTACATGTACAATATGCTTAAGCTTGTCTGGGCTTGTCTAAAGAAGCTAGCCAAAATGGAGTCAGAACATTCTGGCTCTTCAGTAGTAGCTGGATTAGCTTTGAAAAAT
>NW_008351697.1:2218474-2280500 GCF_000622305.1 Nannospalax galili
AGGCTCAGGGTCTCGATTTAAATGCGTATACTGTGACTGCAGTTGGACTGTCTGTATCCGTTCTCAGATGAATTTGAGCAAGGCATTAAGAATACAGGGGGCACAAGTGACTGCTAGTAGGAGTAAGAGGAGAGGTCTGACTATTGCTGAGATCAAAGTTGTTAACCATGGGGACCAGTCAAATAGGGATTCGTAGCAATTTTGTTGATTTAGTCATTTGTTTTCTCTTTCCTTAAGTCTTTTATGGACCTCAGCCAAAGACTGTTTTATAACTCCCGAGTGATTAACATAGAAACAGCACTGTTCCTCTAGGGCAACACAGAGTCCTCCTTTCTCTAGAAAAAGTAAACCCAGCCCTCTCCTATTTTGTAAGGTTACCTCAGCTAAAGAGGATAGAGAATCTTCGAGGTGGTGGATAGATGTTCCTAATGATTGTATGTCTAAGTCTATGGCCTGTCTAAGAAGGTGATGATTTTTATCCTGGAGGACTAGCGCTGAAGCCCCCAGACCAGTTTCAGTGGTTACCCTGACCCCGAGTAAAGTAGACAGGACAGTTGCAGTGGTTCATATGGCCCTATGAGATCTAGACTCTTCTGAGGCTCTGATTTCCATTTCTGTTCTATAATATAGATGGGGAACCAGCTGCACTAGTACACAAAAATCCCTGGTCTGCTTTAAAATGGAAGAGTGGAGGCATGTAGTTAGGCCAGAGGTACAGGCCCACAAAGTGGAGTTGGGGGGGCACCATATATGGGTTAGGTGCAGTAGCCCCTATCTCTTGAACAGAGTTACATAGATGTTGGTAAGAAGGGAGGACAATTTTATGTGAGGGAGTCACGCATAGCCCTTTTCCATACACTTGGGTAAGGGTAAGTCCCCTTCTCCCTGTAGGTGGGGGAATTCTACAGGCAATGGGGTCAGAGGTGCAGTAGCCTCTATTTCTTGAACAGAGTTATATAGATGTTGGTAAGAAGGGGGGACAATTTTATGTGAGGAAGTCACGCATAGCCCTTTTCCATACACTTGGGTGAGGATAAGCCCCCTTCTCCCTGTAGGCGGGGGGGATTCTACAGGCAGTGGGGTCAGAAGTGACAACATAGTTTCTTGGGAGAGCTAACCCATCATAATAGGGAGGGCTCCGGTCCATGCAAAACCAGCAATGGATAGTAAGGTTAGGGGAAGTATTATTTAAAGCAATAAAGGTGGCATTTAGGAGGTTTGTAAGCCCAGGAGAAGGCTGCAAGGGCTCTTGGACCTGTTGGACCTCTGGGGGTGTGGATCTAGGTGTGGGTAAAGTAGCAGTTTTTTCCAGTTGGACAATTTGGCTAGGAGCTGGCCTCTCGACAGATTTAAAAATAGTTACGGCCAGTGTTGGTCATCCTATAGGCTGTGACACTGTCTGAGCCGGCCCCATCTGGGTCCCCAAGACTGGACCCACCTGAAGACGGACTGAAAAAAGTATTCCTGGATCAGTCCCTGTGGTGTATAACCTGAGGCCCCAAGTTCGCCCATCAATCCATTTTTGTCGGTTTTTAAGTTCCTTTCCTTTCGGGGTGCAGCTCAAGGAGCTAGGGTTGCATCTAGAGGAGGAACAGGGTCCCTTGAATTGCCTTGATCTGGGGTTTCACCAAAGAGTTAGGCCCAGGACCGCAGTTACCTGGATCAAGTCAGTAGTGACTGGGGTAGCCCAATTAATATATCCAGTAGACACACAGCTCCATGAAGCACAGAAATAGTTCCCTGGCCCCCACAGGTACTTCTTCGGTCACCATTGTCACCAGGGAAAACATAGAAGCAGTGCTCCTTCATCCTCTTTCAGCTGAGGGGAGACTGGCAAGCATAATTTACAGTGCCTGATGGGGTGTATGATTCCCAAGCTCCTTTAAGCAGGTCGCACAGGTCGAATGTAATCTTGGGGAACCAGACACCTGGAGGTCCCAGGTGGGAGGAGATGTTCACTATCTTTCCAGTGGATGTGCTACTAACTACCCAGGTGAGGTTTTGGAGTCCATGGGGGGAGTTAGCTAGGGCAGCCTCTATAAAAAAAAAAAAAAAAATTAAAAAGCACCAAGGGTTATGGTGTGGCAGAGATTTTTAGCTTGAGAGGAATGTCTTTTACCTATGTGCCCTTCCATCTCTTGTCGACTTGTTCTGACCAATCCTCTGATGCAGGCTTTAGATGCGAGTGATGTATCCAGATGTGGACACCGGCCACCTTAACCGCAGTGGGGGTGGTGAGGATCACGATGTGTGGCCCCTTCCATAGAGGCCCGAGGGGCTCCTTGTGGTGCCATCTCACCCAAACAAGGTCTCCTGGCTTGAATCCGTGTGGTTGGGCCGGTAGCAGTTCATAGATGTGCCTCAGCAAGGGGAAAACGTCTTGTGCAATCTGTAAGGCCTGTAGGGACTTAAGAAATTGGAATTCAGACAAGTCAGTTAGCACATCTGAAGGCAGCTTGGGAAGCAAAGGGGGTGGTTGGCCATACATGATTTCATAAGGTGTTGGGCCTTGAGTGTATGGGGTATTTCTGACCCTGTATAGGGCAAAAGGTAGGAGGCCTGTCCAGTCATCACCAGTTTCTAGGGTTAATTTGGTTAAGGTCTCTTTAAGGGTCTGATTCATTCTCTCTACTTGCCCTGAGCTCTGGGGGTGGTATGCGCAATGTAACTTCCAATTAGTCCCCAGTGTTTAAATTAACTCTTGAGTTACCTTAGAAGCAAAGGCTGGTCCATCATCTGACCTGGTCACAGAGGGGAGTCCATACCTTGATATTAGTTCATAGATGATCTTCTTAACCACCGTTGAGGTGGTTTCCGCCTTTATGGGAAACGCTTCAACCCATCCTGAAAATGTATCTACAAAAACTAGGAGATATTTATAGCCATACCTGCCAGGTTTTACCTCAGTGAAGTCCACCTCCCAATAGACTCCAGGTGTAGTGCCCCTCTCCCTTCTGGCTGGAGACATGACTTTTCCTCTTGGATTAGTAACCTGGCAGGAACAACATCTGGAAAGACAGCTCTCAATCATTTTGGTTAGATCGAAGATGTGGTACGGAGACAGGAGTTCTTGTAACTTCCTCTTCCCTAGGTGAGTCCCTTTGTGAAGTTTATATATTAAGTCCTCTGCCAGCTTATGCAGTAAAATGAGCCTCCCCATCAGAAGTGAATCTCCATCCATGCTTGATCTTGGTATCTTTCAGGGAAGTTAAATCCTGATCATCCTGAGCTGAGTAGGCGGGCTCTTCTGGCAAGAGAGGTTCAGGCAGGATAACCAGTAGGTTCGAGGCTTTTAGGGCTGCTTCTCTGGCTACTAGGTCTGCTCTCCTGTTTCCCTGTGCCTCCAGTGAATCCCCTTTTAGGTTCCCCAGACAATGGATGATGGCCAGTCTCTTTGGTAACCATATGGCCTCCAGGAGTTTTTAAATCTCTTGTTTATTCTTGATAGTCTTCCCTTCTGCTGTCAGGTGTCCCCTCTCCTTGTATATAGCCCCATGGACATGAGCCATAGTGAAAGCGTAATGGCTATCAGTGAAAATGTTAACAGTCTGGTCTTTACTTAGCTTTAGGGCCTGAGTCAGGGCAATTATTTCAGCCCTCTGGGCAGAGGTCCCAACTGGTAGAAAGGAGGCCCACACTTTCCGCAATGGACTGATGACCACCACCCCACCCCCACCCCCACCCCGTGTACCTGGTTCCTTCCTTAATGAAGCTACTTCCATCCATGAACAGAATTAAGTCCGGGTGGGGCCATGGAACATCCATCAGATCTTCCCGTGTCCCATGTAAGCTGCAGGGTACCTCCAGGCAGTCATGCAGGACCTCAAGATCCAGTTCTGGCAGAAAAGTGGAAGGATTGAGAGCAGTGCTGGAGAGGAACTGGATGCGGGGGATGGGGCGGGGGTTAAAGAGCAAGGCCTGATAATGCGTCAGCAGAGCATTTGTCATCCATTGATGGGGGAGATTTTTAAGGACACCCTCAATCAAGTGAGGGGTGGTAACCATCAAGGGCTGTCCCGGGGTGAGCTTGTCTGCATCCTTAACCAAGAAGGCCATGGCTGCGATAATTCTGAGGCAGCCCGGCCATACCGAGGCCACAGGATCAAGCTTTTTCGACAAGCAAGCCACAGGTCTCTTCCAAGGCTCGAGCATTTGGGTCAGGACTCCCTTCGCTATTCCCGCTCATTCGTCAACAAAGAGCTGACAGGGCTTATGGATATCTGGCAGAGGTAAGGCCGGAGCCTGCAATAAAGCCTTTTTAATTTCTTGAAAGGCCCTGTCCTGAGTCTCAGTCCATAGGAAGGATGACTCATTCCTTGAAAGGCCTTCTCCTGAGTCTCAGTCCATAGGAAGGATGACTCATTCCCTCGAGTGGCTTCATACAGGGGTTTTGCCAGCTCGGCGAATCTGGGTATTCAGAGCTGGCAGAAGCCTGCAGATCCCAGGAACTCTCACAACTGCCTGCAGGATCTTGGGCTTGGAATTTCCATACTGGCTTGTTTTCTGGCTTATGACAGCCACTTCTGCCCATCCCTTAATATGTACCCCAAGTACATTACCTCCGTGACACAGAACTGAGCCTTCTTGGCAGAGACTTTGTACCCCAATCAGTCTGAGGTCAGGAGCAAATCTCTGGTGGCCTGAAGACAAGTGCCCTCATCCTTCGTGGCAATCAACAGGTCATCTAAGTACTGTAGGAGGCTTACTTCCAGGTGTAAGGCCCGATACTCCTGCAAATCCTGATGTAGAGCCTCATCAAAGATCGTGGGGGAGTTCTTGAATCCCTGTGGCAGTCGCATCTGAGTTGTCCATTAAACCCCTGGTTCAGGTCTCACCACTCAAAGGCAAAGATGGGTTGATTTTCCTTTGCCAAGGTCAGGCTAAAGAAGGCGTCCTTGAGATCTAAAACAGTATAGACCCTTCTCTCCAGAGAGAGTGAGCTCGGCAGGGTATACAGGTTGGGGACTGTAGGGTGGATATCCTCTACCCTCTTGTTAACTTCTCTCAAATCCTGCACTGGGCAGAAATCGTTAGTCCCCGGTTTCTCGACGGGTAGGAGAGGGGTGTTCCATGGAGATTGGCATGGAACCAGAATACCAAACTCCCTAAGGCAGTTTATGTGTTTGGTAATTCCTGCCCTGGCTTCAAGAGTCATTGGGTACTGTTTTACTCTTACAGGCTGAGCATTAGTTTTTAAAGTAACCATTATTGGTGGCTGTTGGATGGCCCTCCCTGTGGAATTAGTTTCCACACAAACTCCAGGGATTGCTGCCTGGAGGTCCTTGAAGATAGTGGTTGGTCTCTTTTGAGGGGGTGGGGCGTGCACTCTCCATTCTTCTTCTAGTTGTAAGCATAGGATATAGGCTGCATCCGGTACAGTCACATCAGGAGGTCCTCTCCCAGAGAAATGGATTTGAGCCTTCATTTTATTTAGCAAGTCCCTACCCAATAAGGGATATGGGCACTCTGGGACCACCATAAAGGAGTGTGAAACTGTCTTCTTACCTAAGCTTATTTCCCTTTTGGTAGTCCAAGGGTGCTGAGCAATTCCTGTGGCCCCTTGCACCCTTGTGTTTATTGGTCCATTTTCCCATAGGCTCTTTTAAAACTGAATATTGTGCTCCAGTGTCAACTAGGAAGTTGACGGCTCATCCCTCCACTTGTAGGGTCTACCAGGGCTCATGGTGGAGGTTCGCCAAGCCTGGGCCCCTTCAGTCTTCTAGGTTTGCCAACTAGAGGATCTTGGGCTTGGAGGGAGGCTGGGATCCCGTCCTTTGAGGACATTCCCTAGGCCAGTGGCCCAGCTGTTTACAATATGCACACTGGTCTCTTTTTAGGTGGGGCCAACCTTCCTGTGGGGGTCGCAGGGCTCGGGTCCCTTTTTCGTAGAGGGTCTGTCCCCCCATTTGGGATTCATTGCTCTTTCAGCCAACAATATCCTAGCCAGCTCTTTTGTTTGTCTTTCTTCAAGGGTTTCTCTGTTGTTCCATCTCCAACATGTTGGGGCCTCTACTGAAACTCGGCTGCACCTTCACCAGTGGTCTCTTCTGGACTCTTAGGATGCGAAGTCTTAAATTCTCTCCATGACCCCTTCAATTCTGGGGGTCTTCACTGTAACCCAGACCACACCTTCACCAATGGCCTTTCCCAGCCTCTCACAGTGCCACACCTCACTCAGTTGCTCTCCAGGACCTCATCATACCTTCAAAACTAGTATCATGTAGGAAATTCTTACACATTACCAACTCTTGCTTCTGGCTTGAGATGGAGTCTCAGGCCCCCTTCTGTGTGCTGACCCTCAGGAAATACTTCCCAGAAGATTTCACATCAGTGATGCTGGTCTTTTGTTAATCACAGCTGATCTTCAGTCCCAGCTGACTAGAAACTAGAGTCTCAATTCAAAATATCACACAAACAGCCCTGATAGTCTTTGCTTCCTTTGTAATGTCACAAGCCAGGCCTCCATCGTCCACACTTCTCTTTAGCATAACTGCTCCAGCTCCACAGCAGAAGCTCACTAAGTTGTGAGCATTCAGTAGCTTTTCCAGCCCAAAGTTCCAAACACAAGCCTCCAAAAAACAATACGGTCAGGCCTGTCACAGCAATACCCCACCATCCTGTTATCAACTTCTATTCTAGTTACCTTCTATTGCTATTATAAAAACACTGATCAAGGGGCTGGAGAGATGGCTCAGCACTGACTGCTCTTGCAGAGGACCTGGGTTCAATTCCCAGCACCCACATGGAGGCTAACAACCATCCTTAACTCCAGTACCATGGGAATCCAAAGCCCTCTTCTGACTGCCTTGGCATTGCACAGCACCGGTGCACTCACATACCCCAAGAGAGGCCTGAGGGCAGGAGCGCTGAGCATTAATTTTTAAAGTCACCATTATTGGTGGCTGTTGGATGGCCCCCCTGGGGAATTAGTTTCTGCTCTAACTCCAGGGATTGTTGCCTGAAGGTCCTCGAGGATAGTGGTTGGTCTCTTTTGAGGTGGTGGGGCGTGCACTCTCCATTCTTCTTCTAATTGCAAGCATAGGATATAGGCTGTGTCCAGTACAGTCACAGCAGGTCCTCTCCCAGAGAAATGGATTTGAGTCTTTATTTTATTTAGCAAATCCCTACCCAATAAGGGATATGGGCACTCTGGGACCACCATAAAGGAGTGTGAAACTGTCTTCTTACCTAAGTTTACTTCCCTTTTGGTAGTCCAAGGGTGCTGAGCGATTCCCATGGCCCCTTGCACCCAAGTGCGTTTACTGGTCAATTTTCCCATAGGCTCTTTTAAAACTGAATATTGTGCTCCGGTGTCAACTAGGAAGTTGATGGCTCGTCCCTCCACTTGTAGGGTCACCCAGGGCTCATGATGGAAGCTCGCTGAGCCTGGGCCCCTTCAGTTTTCTAGGTTCACGAACTTGAGGATCTTGGGCTTGGAGGGAGGCTGGGATCCTGTCCTTTGAGGCCATTCCCTAGCCCAGTAGCCCAGCTGTTTACAATATGCACACTGGTCTCTTTTTAGGTGGGGCTGACCTTCCTGTGGGGGTTGCGGGGCGCGAGTTCCCTTTTTCATAGAGGGTCGGTCCCCCCCATTTGGGATTCGTTGCTCTTTCAGCCAACAATATCCTAGCCAGCCCTTTAGTTTGTCTTTCTTCAGGGGTTTCTCTATTGTTAAATACCTTGTTCACCACCGCCATCAGCTCAGAAAGGTTTTTGCCCTCAAAACCTTCCAGCTTTTGAAGTTTTTGCTTTATGCCTGGAGCTGCCTGATTTACAAAAGCCATACTGATGGCTATCTGATTCTCTGGAGCCTCTGGATTTATGGGAGTATAAGTTCTGAAAGCCTCTAACAGGAGCTCCAGGTATACTCCAGGAGACTCATCCCTTCCCTGCATCACCTGACTGACCTTAGACAAATTGGTGGGGTGCTTAGCAGACCCCCATAAGAATCTGGCAATAGACCTTTAGGTGTTCCCTACCTTCGGGGGTGTTATAGCCCCACCCCTCTGTTGGACGCATGAGAGGAAAAGCAGCCATAATCAAAATCCTCATTCTCTGTCAGTTGCCCATCATTTCCAGGGACCGCGTGTCTGCATTCCCAAAGGATGCGGTTCTGTTCCTCAGTGGTGAACAGGATATTTAATAACTGTTGACAATCATCCCAAGTGGGTTGGTGGGTAAAAACAACGGTATCCAGGAGGGAAATTGGGGCCTGAGGCTCCTCCGTGAAGGAGGGAGTCTGTAACTTCCAATTATACAAGCCACTAGTAGAAAAGGGAAAGTAGACTACTGAAGCAATTCCATCCTCCCTCAGGGGCCCAATCTCCCTCAGGGAAGAGCTCACACAATCCTCCCCTCCCCCAGCGAGCGAGTGTGCAATGGGTTGAGCTCAGCCACAGGGGGGGCCAGCTCAGCCATGGGAGCTGGGAATGGAGAGCAGGAAGGACTGGAAAAAGAGGAAGATGCTTATGACCTGTGTACTCTAGGTCTATCCTGGGCACTCATTGGGGCCCGGTAAGGTGGCGGGAGTAAATTCTCCTCTGGTGCTGAGGGGATGACCTCAGGACCCAATGGGTTTTTGGTCTGGACTTTCTTCAGAGGAAGCAAAGTGGCCGACCCCTTAGGCCCCGATGGCGGGGGTGGCAGTAAGGGATGCAGCCAGCCGGGGGGCAGGGGGGCAGCAACCAGATACTGCCACCTAGGATGTAGGGGATCTAGTCAGGGTGCCCTGGTTCCCCAAAGATGACTCCTTGAACCCTGTAGATGAGGGACAGGTTAAAAGACCCTTCAGGCGGCCATTTGACTTCAAAGAAGGGCCATTTGATGGTGCAGAGGGTCTGGAGGTGGGTCAGCTTGACACAGAGTCCAGACATGTTCAAAACCACTCATTTGTAGTCCTGAAAATGAGTAAGAACTAGATCAAGGGGAACTGATGATGATGAGACTTTCTGGCCTATGGTGGGATAAGCTTCAAGAAAAAAAGAATATAAGGAGAGGAATGAGAATGAGAAGAAGTAGGATAGCCGGAGACAAGGCAGAGCTCTGAGCATAGGGTGAGGACAGTATGAGATGGCGGCTCTCTAGAAGGAGAAATGAAAATCTCACAGAACACAGAGTCAGCCGAGAAGGCTGCCCCTGTCCCTTTCCCAAAAAGATTTGGCCAGCCTGGATTCCACATCAGACTCGACCAGAATCTTGCATCTGGCCCTCCCGGATTCCACATCAGGCTGGGCCAAGACTCTGGGTCGGTCCTGCCTAGATTCCACATCAGGCTGGAGCACGACTCCTTATCAGAGGAGGAGTCGGGGCGTCCTCCATTCTCCTCCAGCTCTGGGATCAATAGCGTGTCTGCCTGATCTCTGTTGAGCCCCAGGATGTCCAGACTACCGAAAACCGAAAAGCAAGAGAGAGAGAAAGGAGAGAGAGAGAGAGAGAGAGAGAGAGAGAGAAAGGCAGGCAGAATTTACCAAGGCCAGCTCCGGTGGCGCTTCCATGGGTCTGCGGGGGGGCGGGGGGTGTCTCTATTCTCGAATCCCAGACAAGCCCCCATAATGTTAGGGTTCAAGAATTGAGAATAATTCCCACAGATACCAAAAAAGATTATACAAAAAGTTTATTTCAAAATTTAAAGTAAAAAAAAGACAACAACCAAATGGCACAGACTACACAAGCCAAAGATGGAGTCTGGCCCCAAACAATAGCAGGCAGGGGCTTTTATTGGGGAACTCCACAGAAACCCATGCATGCCAAGCATCTTTTTAAAATAATTGGACGTCCCCATATCCTGTGTATGGGGAAGTCTTGATTGGTAGGGGCTGTCTTCAGGGCATTGGAATGTGCTGACTGATATCTTTTAGAGCCAGACGTTTTTGTTTATACCTTATAAGGCTTTTACATGTACAATATGCCTAAGCTTGTCTGGGCTTGTCTAAAAAAGCTAGCCAAAATGGAGTCAGAGCATTCTGGCTCTTCAGCTCCAGTTCCTGGGAATCTGATACTGTCTTCTGGCTTCCATGGGCATCAGGAATGCATGTGGTACACATACATACATGCAGGGAAACACACCTATAAAATAAAAATTAAAAAAATAAGATGACTGAAAGAACAGAAAGAATATTACATAATCACTATTTCTAAGATTTGTTCAGTATAAACATCCAAAGTTAATAATTAGATTTAAAATGTTTTTAAATAAGCTTAATAATTAGTGTTCATTAACCACTTAAGTACTACATTTCTGACTCTAACTGGTCTGTATGTTTTACAGTTATATTGATAAAACTTAAATTCTGAGCATAAGCCAGATATGGTGGCACATGCCTTAAGTCCCAGCAATTAGGAGACAAAGGCAGGCAGATCTCTGTGAGTTTGAAGCCAGCCTGGTCTACATAGTGAGTTCCAGGCCATCTGGGGCTACAGAGAGACCCCGTCTCAAAAAGACAAAAAAAAAATCTGAGCATAACAAAAGTACCATTACTGAAAACCATCATTTTCTGAGAGCTGCCATATGACCCAGCTGTGCCACTGTTGGGCACACACCAAAGGACACTATATCCTATTCCAGATACTTGCTGCTCTATACACACTAGCTAGGAAATGAAACCAGTCTAGATGTCTACCAAATGATAAATGGATGATAAAAATGTGATCACAAAAAAAATGAAATTATTAAATTTATAGGGAAACAAATGGCACTGGAAAATATACTAAGTGAGGTAGCCAAGGCCAAGAAAAACAAATGCTGCATGTTCTCTCACATATGCAGATCCTAGCTTCAAATTTGTTAGAATTGCATGTTTGAGTGTCTGTAAAGGTAAGGAAAGACAGAAAGAGCCCGATAGGAAAAGGAAAGGCCCTAAGAGTCAAAGCGGATAGTAGAATACATATGATATGAAAGCAAAGAGGGCTACTGGGGCTAAAAGCTTAAGAGGAAATGAAGTTGGGGATTAAGGAGAGGAGGGGATGGTGATGAGTTAACCAAAGCTAATGATGTATGAAAAAGCCTTTTGGAAACACACTATTTCCTAACTTTAAAAAAAAAATATTTTATTATATTTCTCTTGCTTTTATGTGCACTTACATAATAAATAAAATATTTTATGTGTATGAGTGTATTGCCCACATGTATCTAAGTGCACCAATGCCTGCAGCAGTCAGAAGAAGGTGTTGGATCCCCTTGAACTGGAGTTATGGATAGTTGTTAGCTGCCATGTAGGTGCTGGGAACTGAACCCAGGTCCTCTGTAAGAGCTGCCAGGGCTCTTAACCACTGCATCCTCTCCAGCCCTTAAACTAATTTTCAAACAGCTAGGTTGAACTGGGCATGGCAGCACAGGCCTTTAATCCCAGCAGAGACAAGTGGGTCTCTATGAAAGGGAGGCCAGCTTGGTCTATATAGTGAGTTCCAGGCCAGCTGGGACTACAGGGAGATCCTGCCTCATAAAACTAAAAAACATGAAGTGGGGAGGGCGGGGTTGAACAAAGGTGCCCTACAAGGGTGAACAATACTTCCCCAAGAAGACATGGGCTATTAAATGAAAATCTCAAGGCCAGGCATGGGATACTTCCTACTAGTTATTGGTCAGGGAGGCCCAGAAGTCCTCAAAACAACATGGGCTATTGCTATCATTCCTGGTTACCCACGATGAATACATGGCAAGACCCTATCACTGAAGACATAATACACTTTGTTCAGGAACTAGAAATATCAAGCTGGAATTGACTTGGAAACTCTTTCCTTGCTGGCTAGCTTTCATAGTGCTGGAAGGGGCAATGTAGATTACTGGCCAGAAAAGTCTTCAATGGACTTCCCTACTGATGGACTCTTGTTACAGTATTTACCTCTCATGCCCACAGGTGTAACAGTGGCATGAAGGTTATGGGGACAACTAACTGCTTTCTGATTAGATTTGAAGCCTGCCCCACAGCAAGGAATTTATGCCTGGTACTGTAAATATAGTCAAAAGCCTATGCCTGGGGAGGTCATAGGCCCTGTTGGGAACCTACTACTGTTGTTTCATTAAACAAACATGTAGTCAAGCTGTCTCCTAAATACTTATGTTTCTACACATAGATTAGTGCTGTTCTCAGCCTTGGTCAAAGAAGCCCCTTTCTGCTGTGGGCAGCAGTCAGTGCAAACCCATAGCTGGATCCAAGTACTGAGAACACATGACTGTTAGTGCGTAGCCCTAAACGGACATCTATATCAATTTTCTCAAGGCTCAAAAGGATAGAATTTAAAAGCAAGATGGGGAGGAATGGTGTGAAATGCTGTTTTCTGGACATTGCATGGTCATTGCACTCATGAACTCACAGCAGCTGTGGTTACCTGCACAAGATCACACCAATCAACATTACAGAATGGGTGGGGGAAAGGTCTCATGAGGCTTCTACACTGGCAAGGAGATAGCTATTGGCAATCAATGGCTTCTGGGGGAGAGGAAGTCATTTTTCTTTGGAGATGTGGCCTGGTATGTTGCCTATGCTCATGCAGACAGCATTAACTGGACTCTGTCGGGAAGGAAGAGGAGGGGAAAGAGGAGGGGAAGCGGGGGGAGGAGGAGGGGGGAAGAAGGGGACGAGGTGGTGGGGGAGGAGACATGAGGCAGGAACATGTTGGGTAAGTCAAGAGGGAGCAGGGTGAGGAATTGGGAAGTGTATGTAATCAAGATATATTGTATAAATATATGAAATTGTCAGAACAAATAAAGAATATTTTAAGTAAAAAAAGAAAATGATTATTTTCTGAAAGTTAATAGCTTCATGTCTGATGTGAGTCTAACTCTTCCTTTACAATGGCTTCTTCTAGTCCTAGGAATATGCTTAAGACTTAATTTTAAAATTAAAAATGCAAAGTAAAATTTCACTGAGCCTGGTTTCTGATTTAAGATCTCCTCAATATCCTTTCAGAGTCAAAGCAGGGACACTTTTTGTGGTGGTGTTACAGTGGCTCATACACAATAGGCACACAAATATTTACTCAATAAAGAACTATCTTAAACTAATTACCTCTTTTCTGGCTTTACTTCCTCCCTACCCACTGTGTAAAGTCACACACTCTAATCTCTCTCATTTACTGAAATTACTTTCTCAGGGGTCTCCAGAAAGGTAGCTGGGGTGGCTGCAGTGCAGACTTCCTGGTTCGTTTATTGATCTCACCAATCCCTTACTCTTGAACCTTACAAAAAGTTTGGAAATGTTGTTACAGCTCACTCCTTTTGTAGACTGAGAATTGTTGTGTGAATTACTTAACGTATGTGAGCACCTAGTACAGTGTGTAGGAAGTAATGAGCAATCAAGCACAGGGTGGTGTCATTATTATCATTTCACTTCAGTTCCAACACTGCTGAAAATATTAAGGACATTAATAGTCTATATTAGGAGTAGATGAGTATAGATCTTTAATTATAAATTTCTAGTTAAAGCATTATGAAATCTAAATGAAGAAAACTGACCTTTAGAATTCTAAATCAACCAGATGTTAAAATACTTTGGTCTTTCATAGCTTTCCCTGAGATAAACTCAGGAAATTCTTTTTTGTGCAAGAAAATACTTTGCAGAAAATGGAAAAAGAAAACCATCAGCCAAGATGAAAATGCGAGCACAAAAGCTTGTCCACACAGGCTGCCACATGACTTTGCAAGTCTGCAACAGCTGTTATTAAATAAGCAGGAGCCATTGGTAAGGAACTTTTAGTTCCTTAAAAATAATAATAAACAAACTAGCTTAGGAGTGTGTTTTTGTAATGAATAGCTGTGTTTGAGTCAACATAAACAGCTGAGCTCCAGCTGGAGCTGGGATTACAAGCAGTTGAGAGCCACCTGATACAGATGCTAGGAAGAACTTTGGTCCTCTGCAAGAGTAGTATGTGTGCTTAACCACTGAGCCATTTCTCCAGCTCTGTTTTGAAGTTTTATTCACCACTAAATCCCCAGTACCTCAAGAGTAGTTGGCATATTACATATACATATACATATACATATATATATACTTAATGAATGAGCTATTATATTGTTTTGAAATTTGAAAGAATTAAGCATCATATTTTATTAAGATGTCTTTTATGACAAAATATTGGTATTTGGTTTTATTCTTTGTATGTGTACGTGCATATATGTGTGAATGGATGCATATGCACGTGTGGAAACCAGAGACTGACATCAGATGTCTTTTTCTATTGTTTGCCACCTTAGTTTTTGAGACAAGGGTTTCTGAACCTGGAGCTCCCCAGTTCAGGTAGACCAGCTGGTCAGCAAGGTCCAGAGATGCACCTGTCTCCACTTTTCCAGGTCTAGGATTACAGGCACACCTGGCTTTTTATGTGGATGTTGGAGATCTAAATACAGGTCCTCATATTTACAGAGAAAGCATCTTACTGTTTGAGCCATCTTTCCAGCCTGTTTTATTCTTTATTGCTTGAATCATTTGTCTTTCCTGTCAAAAGATAAAGTTCATAAAATTCTCAAATTATCTATTATCCAAGTACTTAATCTTTAATCTTAAAGTCTTCTTCCACCCCACCCTTTTTTTAAAAGAATCTAGAATTGTGCCATACAAACAGAATATGGAAAACCCAATTAACATTTTGAAGAAAAAGAGAATTAAAAGTCAATAAATCCATGATTTTTTTCTTAAGGCTAATACGTTCTGTTCATCACCCTGTTCCTCACACAACAGAGGATGATGAACACAAAAGTCTGCAAGTAACCAAAGAATAGAGAATAAGAGTCTGCAGAGTGTGGGTCCCTGGACAGGAATCCTATGTTGAACTATACCCACCCAGGGCTCAGAGACCATTTCAGAAGAGGGGGCAGAAAGATTGTGAGAGTAAAGGGAGGAGGTGCAGGACTACATGGAAATAGTCCTACAGGTTCCTGGGGCCTTCCTCATATGAACCTACAGCAATGGTGTAAGCAAGCTCTTGTTCAAACCCAAGCAAAAACCCAGCACAGAATGTGGAAATGGACAGCAGACCCCAATCTTTGCAGAATTATTTGCAGCTGATCACTCCTGGGTGAGGAAGAGCAGCCTGATCTTCTTAAAGGGAGGGACTCTAGATAGGCTGACTAGAGCCCAGTGGATGAACTTGTACTGAGGGACATGTGGATACACTAACTTGACTGGATAAGCCTTAACATACATGACAGAATGCCTGAAATTAAGTAAGGGGAGCTACAGGGGGGTACAGATGGGGGAGGGTATAAAGATGACTAAGATGTTTTGCATGAATTGCAAAAAATCTGATTAAAAAACACATTAAAAGTAAAAATAAATAAAAGGTTAATACCTGCTGAGTGTGGTGGCACCAGCCTTTATTCCCAGCACTCAGGAGGCAGAGACAGGCGGATCTCTGTGAGTTCAGGGCAGCCTGGTCTACATAGTGAGTTCCTGGACAGCTGGGCTACAGAGAGACCCTATCTTGAAAAGACCAAAAAAAAAAAGGTTAATACCTAAAACTCAACTAAAGTTGAATCTTTCTTTTTTTTTTTTACCTTTGTGAAGCAGCACTTAAATGAATAATTATGTAAGTCAGCATTTGTAGACAATTGAGAAAATTAAGCTTTTTTTTTTCCTTTTTCTGACAGCGTTTCAGGTAGCATAGGCTGGCCTCATGCTATGTAGCACAGAATGATGTTGAACTATGACCTTCCTGCCTCCTAAATGCTAGAATTTCAGGGATGACACGATACTCAGATGAAATCATGCTTTTTAATGTTAACTAATATGTCGTGCAAAAATCTAGGCTAGGAATTCATGCTTACTAAATAAACAGTAAGAGCTAAACATTCAGGAAGGCTAAAATGCAAACACTCAAACAGGAATCGCAATGTTCTCGTTTTTCTTTGCCTTCGAGGTGCCCTACTTTGCCAAGGCTCCAATCAGCCCTGGATAGACCAAGTGCTAGGATAGCCCTGGGAACAGAATCAAGGCCAATGCCTATGGCTAGGGCACTGACAAGCTGCCAGCACAGCCCACCGTCCCCGGGCGCAGTCAGGATTGTTTTGTTCTGTCCTCTTGGCATGATCTGGAACATGACTTGGGGGCGTTTTGTTTAAAATCAGAACTGGACTCGGGGCACTTCAAGGACATCAGGACGCAAAATGCGTTCCCTATGGAATCATTACATCCAGTTTGCAAAGTCTGTGGTAGTTTCAGCTGGAAAAGTTTATTAATCGAACTCTAAAAATCAACGAATGGATTCACAGGGGCAGGGCGATACCTGAATGGGGGGGCTCACACAGGCGTGCACACACACCTACTAAAATCCAGTTCTCTCCCCTCCCTCCCTCCCCAAATCCAGACGGCGCTCCCTGCAGAGCCTCCGGTTCACCCGGCCGGTGTAGGCCGCTCTCCCTCGCGCTCCTTCCCAGGCTCAGGCAGCGACGCTCGGCCGCTGAGGAGCCTCGGAGCACAGCCGGAAGTAGGGCTGTGCGGGGAGAACCCTGCAGCACCGAGGCCGGATGCGGGCGGGAAGGGCATGTCCACGTCGCGGGGCTCTTTCGAGAGAGGCCGGCCCTGGAAGGCTCAGACGGCGAGCCTCACTCCGGGGCTCCGCACGCCGCCCATGGAGCCCCGAACAGTCCTTCCGCCCGGGTAGCTGCCGCCCTCCGCGGAGTTTCCATGCGCTCCTTCTTCCCTCAGGATCCTCGGAATCACAGGGAGGCTGGGATCTAGCTGGGCCTCCACCGCGGCCTGTGCGGGCTGCCGTGCGCCCGACCCAGCGCGCCCCAGTCTGCCTCAGCCTGCCTCAGTTTACCTTAGTTTTCCTCAACTTGCTTCGTGCGAACCAGACACTGGCGCCCCCTATCGGCTGCTTCCGCCCGCAGCCCCGCCCCGCGCCCCCTATTGGCTGTATCCGCCAGCAGCCCCGCCCCGCGACCTCTAGGCTGCTGCAGCCCCGCAGCCCCACCCCGCGTTCCGCCTGGTTTCCGTCGCGAAGGACGCGGCGTCCGTTGGTTGTCAAGATGGCTGCGGCGGGGTCGCAGCCGCCACCTCCGCTAGCACGGGCCGAGATCGCCGCCGTCACCAGTCTAGTCTCGGGTGCCGCTGCCAGGCTGGGATTGCCGCGGCCGACCCTCGGACGCCCGTGACGCGGGCCTGAGAGACGCGGTGCGGAGAGGCGGAGAGGCCCGGCAGCCCGAGCGGCATGAGCGCGGCGCGGAGGTGAAGGATGCTGGCCGGCAGGCCGGGAGCGAGCGGCGCCGCGGGCCTGGGCGCCGCAGCCTCCGACCCCATCGGGCCGCGGGACGGCGGCGGGAGGCCGCGACCTGCCACGTACCTGTATCCTCCGCCGGTGGCCGGGTGGGGTGAGCGTGGGCCCCCGTTCCCGGTCCTCCCGGGACCGCGAGTGCGCGCTGCACGGAGAGGCTTTCCCGTGTTGTGACCTCCGACCCCCGCGCGCATCTCCCCGCCGCGGCTTCCTCGCGGCAGGCGCCGTTTCCAATGCATGGATGGCGCTTGGGCGAAGGCTTCTTGCCCCTAGAAACGGCCGTCGTGCCCTTTGCGTCCTCAGTGACCGCCTGGAACCGCGCGAAGGGCCACCCTAGTCATCCCCTAGTACTTAGCCGGGCGCCGCGCCATCACTGCTCACTGTGCTTCCCCTCCCCTTTCGGAATTACCCTCGGACCCGACAGCTGCCCCTCCCCATCGTCTTAGACTGCAGCTTGGAGGGGCCTGGGCAGACCTTGCTCTGCCTTCTAAGAGGCAGATCCGCGGTGGAACACATGTGTTCCGGGGTCACGGGTGCCGAAACCCCTGCTCCGAGACCCGTGGAAGCCTCTTAGGAACTGGACTCTTCACCCTTGTCCTCGCGTCTCTTCGTGCACTGAGCTCCTTCTCTAAATCAGAATTCAGGGCAATGGCTCAGTGACAAAGCATATTATCTCCTCTGTTATTTTCGTTAATGAAATAATCAGTTTCTTCATATATATGACGGTATTGAACCAGTCACCAAAAGATGTAACTAGAATACACGAACCTGACGTAAATATAACCAAAAAATACTTTCTTTAGAAAGTATTTACGTTTTCCATAAACACATTGCTGAAAATACACTGAAAGAGGATACACTAATTTGCAAGTTGTAAGTGATCATTTTGGATGATCAAGAGACTTAGATAAAAATCCAACAACTTTTTTCTGGCTTATTATGTTTTTGCTTATATTTGAATTGGGACAGAGAGTTTGAACGTAAAAGCTGTAAAACTAGATCAAAAAAAATATTTTCTACTTGGATAAACACTAAAGTACCTTTTATTTAAATATTAATTTGGATGTTCTTAGTGTCTGTAATGTCTCCTGTTGGATTCTTTGGAGGCAAGGTCTCCCTGAAGCTCCAGCTAGCCTGGAACTCACAGAGATCCACCTGCCTGTCTCCTGGGTGCTGGGATTAAAAAGCACATCCAGAGCCTACTTGATTTTTAATGTACTGTGGTTACTTAAATATAATAAATGAATAAATGAGAAAACATGAAAAACATCATAGTTTTAAAATAAGCAAGTTTCTTGGTTTTCCAACTATGAATGTCATGCTCAAAAGCCTTCCATCTTTCTACTGAAAATATTTTCTGATTAGAATTCAAATTTTCTGACACTAAAGGCTATAAAAGAACAAAAACATAAAGTTCATCTGATTAAGGTTCTGCTATTTTGGTGTCATAAAACTCTAAAGAACAGGTAAATTGTCAATGAATAAATAAAATTATTTAAAATGAAATAAATTATTTTAAAACCCCAGGTAGAAATCAAATAGTTTATTAAGGAAAAGAGAAGATATTCCCTGTTCTATTATGCCTTTCTTTCTCACAAATATCTTGTTTTGACACATTTTATCCTACACTCACTTTGCCTCTCATCCTTCCCCAGTGTATACCCTATCCTTGATTTACATATATTCTTTCACCTGAATCTTGGTTGTTCATACGCCTAACTGCTTCAGTGACCCAGAGTAAAAATATCTTCTGAAAAAAGCCTATAAGTACAGACATAGCACTGAAGATGGACAGTTTCAAGTTTCACCTAAATAGAACTGAGTTCTCTCTTGTTCCTCATGATGTCTCAGTCAGTCTCTAGCCCCTCAGCACTCTTGAGTATCTTACCACTTCATAAAATATAGATGGGAGAACTCCCTCAGCTCCCTCACAACAAACAGTACATACCCAGGCAGTGAATACATTCACATGTGCCCTTCATTTCAGTCCCCTTTCATTTCCTTGATGGTCCTAGATAATGTTATATCTCTTAAAATTAACTTTTCAATTTCTGTAGTGGCCCTTTTTTCCCTACAGCCTATAAACATTTAATTCTTGACAGTGTTTAAAATTAGATAAACTAACACATTGATCACAAGACTTTCTTAGTTATGCTCTAATATTGCCTTTTACTCATAGCTCCAAAACTAAGCAGTCTTTATTATCTATACCAAGTCACATTTTCCTGTATAAACTTGAGCTGCTACAAGGGGAAAAAGTAAATATATAATTGTAAAAGAAAATTGACTTAAGAAATAGTCATGTTTCTCTTAACAGTATAGTAACCTTACCTTTTGAAGACAATTTCAAAGGAAAATATTTTAAAGAAAACATTAATTTAAAACTTTAAGGAAAAGTGTATAACTAAATCAAACTCAAAATATATAGGGAAAATGCTAGCACTGTGATAAAATATTATTACCTACAATATTCTGCTCTTATTGAACTTGCTAAAAACTGCCTTTTTAAAATGCAAGTTCTTAGTTAATAAATAGCCATTCAGTTTGAACTAACTTTTTCCAGAAAAAAAGACTGACTTAATAATCAACATAAGAAAATACTCTGTCTTGATAATGCACACATAATAAAGCATAGTTTTGAACCTTGTATTTTTAAATAAACATGAAAGCCCTATCGTGCTTATGAGGCTTTGAAACATCTAAGTTATATAGATTTTTATAACCCCTTGAGAAGCCATTTTTACCTAAGTCATTAAAATCTATAAAAATGAAAGCAGTGCTAAATCACCCTAGCACCTGGAAACCTGAGACAGTAGTGTCATGAGTCCAGGGAAACCTAGGTTCCATAGTGAATTCAGAGACAGCCAGGGCTACAGCATGAGACCCTGTCTCAAACAAAAAAACAAAGCTTGAAAATTAATATGCCTTTTTGTCCTGTTATATCTACATCAGACAATTTCTCTAAGGAAATCTTTTAGCAAAACCATTATTTATTAAACCATTATTATATTCTAGGAACTGTGCCAGGCATTGGAATTATGGAAAAATAGAGGAGACGCAATTTGCCTACTCTCGATGGTGTCAAGTTATTTTGTGGAGCTTAGACAAGTCATGGTAGGGAAGGAATTCAAGTGACTTTGAAAGGAGGTGTAGAATCAACCAAGCGTGTCCCAAGAGATAATGGTATGAGGCATCACAGCCCATTCTGCTAATTTTCTTGTTGTGGATGAACATCAGATTCATATATAAAATGTTAGCAGATGAAATTTAAAAACAGACTAGATTACACAGTGCTTTATATACAAGTCCAAGAGTGAGATTTATCTGAAGGTGATAGCTTTTAGAAAACAAGAGTGAGAAAATCACGTTTTCATTTAGCTGGCTTTGTGTAAGTTCAAATGGTGAGTAGTCAGTTTAGAAGTAGGGAGCTGAGTTAGAAGAGTCCTGAGGAAGTCCAAGCAAGAGATTAAGAGTGCCTAAAATTAGACAGTGGAGAGAGGACACAGAGAAAAAGAATAGAGATAGCATTAATGGATCTGCAAGGAAACAGGTTGTGTGATATGTAGTAACTCGTGATGGTAACATACTTTAACCTAATTGGGGGAAAGCTAAATGGGAAAATGAATGCCCAAAGTATTCTTTTGTTTTAATATTAAGCATCTAAAAATTACCTTCTTTGTAGTAAATGCTCAGGGGTGATTCTTAGGATGATCCTTACCTTTGTGGTACATCTTTTAAAAAACTTTAAGCATCCATCTAATTTTAAACTTGAATATCATATTTGAAAAGATACATTCTTCATGGCACAGCAGGGAAATTACATTGTGCTAGTCTATATCCTATATGTACTCTAACACATGAACTGCATTTATATATAGTAGAATTATTTGGCTAAATTTAAGAATACCTGGTTATCAGAACATTACATTTGTAATTTTCTGTGTTCTTGACGTAAGATCTTAAACATGTTGAACAAAACTCTCTCCACTTGCAGCTTCATCCCCCATCTCATCTGACCCAAGGCAAATTCTATCTGCCCCTCCCACCATGCTTCTCTGTGTACCTTGAAAGAAAACTTTGATAAACAGATGACTGTATGGCTGTCCAAATGTTTTTATCATCTGAAAGCAAATCATTCAGCAAATATCAGTACTTTGGAGAGAAAAAAATAAATTGTATTCCCAAACATTACAATTATTTGGTTTTAATATTTGCATATGAATTTCATACTGTGGCCTAAAGACTCTGTTGAGGCATTTAACTCATCTACTTCCTATTACTGAAATCTTCAATTTCCTTACATACATGCCTAATAATGTCCCTTATTAGTAAGTATTCACATATCTATGTAATAAATGAAGATACACATTCTTGTTATCTAAGCTCATGATTTTTTTTGAAATATTTTTGAGAATTTCATAAAATGTATTTGAATCATAATAACCCCAAGCCCTCCCAAGTCTACCTCTACCTTCCTACCCCCTTAATTTCATGTCCTTTTTTTTTTTTTTTAAAGAAACCCATTGACTCCAATTTATACTGCCCAAATACTCCTGGGTTTGGGGCCATCCACTGGAGAATGTTCACCCTACCAGGAGCCACATCTTTAAAGAAAACTGACTCTTCATCCCCAGGAAACCATCGACTGTCGTAACTCCTCGGCTAGGGATGGGAGCTCATGAACCCCTTCCCCTTCCATGTTGATTGGCTTGATCTTGTGAAGGTCTCATGCAGACCAGAGCTTCAGTGATTTCTTGAGTGCAGCCGTTCTGTCATATCCAGGAGACATTCTTTTGTTCCCATACTCCTCAACATCTGACTCCTATAAGCTTTCTACCCCATCATCCATGATAGTCCCTGAGCCTTGGTCTGGGGGTGGGGCTGTTTTATATAGATGTCCCATTTGTAACTGTAAGTTGATGATTTTTTAAAAATTTATTTTCCCCCCAAAAAAGTGAAAGATACTTTAAATCCTAATACCAAGTCTGAATTTTTTTATATAAAACGTTTTCTGGTTGTATAGTAACACTAATATGTACACATACTAATTCTAATTATCCCACATGGCATTATAATGTCATTGCCACAAAACTCCTATTATATGTCTTGATACCCACTAAAAATGTACACTGTTCTTCTTAACTCAGTGGTATCACTAGAGATATGAAAACCCACCTAGAAAAAAATTTAGAGGAAGAGCGCCAGATATTACTACAACAACAAAAAATATGTCGAAATCGAGCACGTAAATATTTCATGGAGTCAAACCAGAGAAAAAAGTAAGTAATTGTATTTTATTCAAAAATTAGGCATTCAGAGTCAAAATAAGTTTGTTCCTATGCATTGTAGAACGTACAAACTTGAGCCATGACTGTGCTCTATAAAACAACTGATCAAGACTAGCCTGGTCTACGTAGCGAGTTCCAGGATAGACAGGGCTACGTACTGAGACCCTGTTGAAGGAGGGGGCGGGAGGGAGGGGAAAGAGGAGGAGGCGGGAAGGAGGAGGAGGGGAGAAGTAGGAGGAAGACAAAGAGGAGGAAGGGGAGGAAAGAATAGTTCAGGACCGTGTAGATTGAAAAAAAATTTTTTAAAAACTGCTCAAGAAAAGTAAGTTTCTTTTCTCTGCCCAAAGGATGAAGATAGTTATGTATTGTCTAGTTCTCACTCATACTTGTGACCATGACAGTATTTTCTTGTTGAGAACTTGTTATATTGTCACAATCATTTATAAAATAACTATAAAATGTGTATAAAACCTTGTTTTTATGTCATTTATGATGAATTAAAAGATCAATAATAATATCTCATAGAATATAATTTGATTTCTATTTACTGTTCAATTTACATACTTTTCCTGTGTACCACCGACATTCATTCAGTATGAAAAGGGGAATGGCATGGATACTGATTGAATGCTATCAATCAAATTTATGAATTATTACCAAAAAATCTTTCTCTATGAACTATAAACTAAAACAAAGTAAAAATTAAAAGTATCTAGCTGTTTTTCTTAACATTTTTAGGATTTTTAATTATTAAATTTTTATCAATTTTTTAAGTTGGTAGTAAAATGTGGATTTTTTGTTTTTTTATTATTATTGTCTTATCCACTCCTATAATCCATGAATACCAGAGAATCCCTAGAGTTTATTACTTCATCATTGGGCATATGCTGCATATCTCATTTGGGGAATACAAAATTGTTTACCCCTGACTTTTTTTCTATCACTATATTTCTCTTGAGATTAACCCTTTCTTTGTCTAGCATAGTTGAAATTATTTATTGAAGCTTATTTTTTGTTTTGTTTGTATGTTTTTGTTTTTCTCTTACCTTTTGGCCCCTGAAGACCATAAAAGACACATGACAAGTATTCAGTAAGAATGAATATTAACTATTATCTAAGTTTTTGCTGTCTACCCAAGTCATAGTTGTTGAATTTGGGATTTTAGAGTATTTTTTCCCTTCAATTAGCCCATCTGACATTTTTTCATTTATCTTTGGAAGTTATCTTTGACTATTTAAAAAAGTTATAGATGATAGTAATCTATTCACTCAACTAACATTTACTAGGAATCTCCAAGATTCACATTTTGGAAGATGAAAAATAAAAGACAAATTGTTAATCATGCAGTAATGAAAATGACAGCCAATAAACTATGATAGTCTCCTATGAAGTGAAATGGAGGCATGGCTCATTGATGGCAGAATGAGGAAGAATTGCTGGAAAAGTAAAGTCTCACTAGTGAGCCATGTGTGAGCCAGGAACATGAAAGGAACCATGTTTTATATAGGAAAAACTCTACAAGAAAAGCTACTATAATAAAGTGTGGCTGAGGTTGTGCAGTGACTGGTATGTGGGAAAATGTGGGTGAGAGTCTGATGAAGCCATAGAATTGGTAGGAGACACGTCATGAACTAATTTGTATACCAATCTGAAAGACAAAGAATTTATGCTGAGCTAGATTCTTTAAAAAAAATCCTTAAATGCTAATAAAGAAGGAAAATTAGAGACATTTCATGATCAGATTTATATTTTCGATTATTATTATTATTATTATTATTATTATTATTATTACAAAGCGGTAGGGGATGAGCAAAAAGCACAGGCTAGAGGCAAAAGTAGAAAAATCTTCTATTACCTAGGCACATGAAGGCATGGGTGTGGGTTTGGTATGCATGGATAAGGTCCGGAGTCAGGAATCAGTTACTGGTGGTGCATGAAGAAAACTGTCAAAAGGAGAATACTTGCAGGCTAGGAAAATTTTCCATGTTTTTATGTAAGTCTTTCTAAAATAAAATGCACATTTTATCCAGATTATGATCTTATGCTTTGGAACTATTATTATGAGCAATTAGCTATACTGTGTTACGTCATTGTATTGCTCTTGAACTAATATGCTTTATTCAGTGTACAGTAAGACTCTGAAAGGTAACATTGGTGAATTCTTCTATTAAATCTTGTATATCTTCTCCACTACTTACTGTAATTGCTTTTAAAAAGCTCATCTCTAGAGCCGGGTGTGGTGGCGCACGCCGTTAATCCCAGCACTCGGGAGGCAGGCGGATCTCTGTGAGTTCAAGGCCAGCCTGGTCTACATAGTGAGTTCCAGGACAGCTGGGGCTACAGGGAGACCCTGTCTCAAAAAGACCAAAAAAAATCATCTTTCCCTTGATATAACTTATGAGCCATTGTGAAAAATAATTTTGAGAGATTACCATAACCTTTGACGCAGTTTCATCCAATGATAACATCTTGCAAAATAATAGTACAGTATTGAAAACACAATAATGACTTTTACATGGCCAAGTTACAAAACATTTCCATCACCACAAGGATCCCCCATGAGGCCCTTTCTTACCCACAACCCTTCCCTCCCACCTCCCTGATCTGTTGTCCCTCATTTTTCATAATATTTTTCATGTCTGCAATGTTAAATAAATCAAATCATACTGTATACAACCTTTTGGGGATTGGCTTTGTTCCCTTTTAGAACAATTCTCTGGTATTTGTCCAGATTCTTATATAAATTAGTCGCTCTTTTCATTTTTATTGCAGAGTAATATCATACAATACAGCGCACCAGAGTTTGTTGGGTTTTGGTTGCTGGCTTGGTTTTCCTGAGTCATTTCCAGTTTGGGACTGCTATGAATAAATAGAAGCTGTAAATATTCATTTATAGGTTTTTGTGTGAACATATGTTTTTACTTTGCTAGGACAAATGGCCAGCAATATGATTGCTAAATCATATGTATGGTAGTTGCATGTGTAGTGTTTTAGGAAACGTCCACCTGTTTTTGTTTTTGTTTTTGTTTTCTTTTGGAGAGCTTCACTATACCCACAGCAGTGTAAAAGTCATCCAGGTTTTCCATATAACTTATTAATGTTTGGTGTTGTCATAGTTTTTTATGATAGACATTCTATTAGGTACAGAATAATATTGTGGTTTTTAACTCATATTCCCCTAATGACTGATGATATAAAACTTTGGAGGTGGGGGTTGAGAAAGGGTCTTCCTCTAGCCACAGCTGACGTGGAACTCACTGTGCAGACCAGGCCAGTCTCAGTCTCACCGAGATCTATCTTGCCTGCCTACCTCTGCCTTCTGAGTGCTAGGATTAAAGGTGTGAGCCACCATGCCTCATTATATAGGGTCTATTATATAGAATATTTTTCATGGGCTCCTTTACCATCTGTTTATCCTCTTTAAATTACTCTTTATATCTTCTATCCAGTCCCTTTAACTGTTAACACATATTTTACAAATTGCTGTATCTGCTGTGATTTTTCATACATGCATATACCTTGCAATGCATGTCCATCTACCCTTTGTCTAGACACCCTCCCCACCCCACCATCTTCCACCCTACTCACTTCCCAGTGCCTAGTATTTCCATTTCTACCTCAAGTCCTTTGTTATTTTAAGATTTTTCATATTTTATTTATTTTTTAATTTTATGTGTGTGAGTGTATTGCCTGCATGTAGATAGGTGCACCCATCTCGTGCAGTGCCTGCAGAGGTCAGAAGAGGGTGTTGGATTCCCTGGAACTGGAGTTGTGGACAGTTGTTAGCTGCCATGTGGGAACTAGGAATTGAACCCAGGTCCTCTACAAGAGCATTTAATGCTCTTAACCACTGAGTCATCTCTCCAGCCTCTTAAGATCATTTTTAGTTGTTTGGGGGGGTGCCCCATGCATATATTATGCATGCACATAAATATAGCGCCTATAGAGGCCAGAGAAGTGTGTCAGATCTCCTGTAGCTGAAGTTACAGGTTGTTATGAGCCTCCCTGACTCAGGTGCTAGAAATTGGACTTGGATCCTCTGCAAGAGCAGTATGCACTCAACCCCCAAGTCATCTCTCCAGCCCCCCAGGCCTTTTTGAGTTTTTTTGTAAGTTACAAGAAAATGCATGCAATGCTTGGTCTTCTATGTCTGGATTATTTGTGTAACATAATGTCCTCTCCTTCCATCCATTTTCCTGCAAGTGATAGGATCTTATTCTCCCATATGACTGAATGAGAATTACTGTGTGCACTCAACATATTTTTTATCCATTCTTCTGTTGACAGGCGCCTAGGCTGATTCCATAACTTGGCTATGTGACTAGTGCTAATAATAAGCATGGGTATGCATGTAACCTGATTTGTACGCTGTCTTCATATCTAACTTCATTGGATTTTTCTATCTCTATGAATAATGTCATCAGTATTTTGATGAGAATTGTATGAATCTGCAGACCACTGCATATTTTAACAACATTCTTCCAGCCCATGAACATGAGAGATCTTTCCACTTTTTAGTGTTCCACTTTTTAGCTTCTTTCCTTGGAGTTTTTTATTCTCATTGTAGTGTTTCGTGTGCTTGTTTGCTCCTTAACTGTTGGAGCTCAGAGTTCTGCAAATGCTCTCAATACTGACTTTTTGTCAGATACGTTTTTTAAAAATATTTTCTCCCACCTTAAAGTTCTCTGTATCTTTTGAACCGAATCTTTCTTAAAGCAATTTTTTTTAATTTGGATAAGACTTAGCTTATCAGTTTTTTTAAGGACTATTTGGTATCAAGTTAAAGAACCCTATACTTAGCCCTAGATCCTGAAGATTTTCTCCTCTTGTACCCTAAAATTTTTATCATTTTATGCTTTTACCATGAAGTCTGTGACCAGTTTAAGTAATTTCTTTTTATTAAGTGTTAGATACATGTCAAAGGTTTAGGGTTTTGTTTGTTTTTAATTTTAGTTTTAGTGTGGGATTATATTGATTTGGTTGGATTTGGTTTGGGGTTTTCTGAGGGGGTCAAAAAAATAGAATGATCAATTGATTTAACATTGTTTATTGAAAAACCTATCTTTGCTCTATGAACTGCTTTTGCAACCTATCAAAAGTCCATGGTACATATTTGTGTGGCTCTGTTCTTACTCTTATATTAATTTTTGTGTCTGTACATCCACTAGCACAATTACAATAAATATAGTTGTTTAATAAAACTTAAAATCATGTAGACTGATTATTTCTGCTTTATTGTTTTCAAAATTGGCTTAGATGTTCTAATTTTATATAAAAAAACTCAAAAATATGCAAAAACTATTACAAGGATTTTGCTGAGAATTGCGTTTTATCTGTGTATCCATGTGGGCGGGAGAACTAATATCTTTACTGTATTAGTCTTCTAATGCATCTATTGAGTCTTTGAATTATTGTATTTTTAATATTTTATTTTTATTTTATGTGTATGAGTATATTGACTACATATATGTAAGTGCACCCCTGTTGTATAGAGCCCACGGAGGATAGAAGAGGGTGTCTGATCCTCTGGAACTGGAGTTACAGACAGTTGTTAGGCACCATTTGGGTGCTGGGGATCAAACCTGGGCCCTCTGCAAGATGAGTCAGTTCTCTTAAGTGCTGAGCCAGCTCTCTAGCCTCACTTACTATGTTTTCTGTTCTTAATTTCCACCTGATTCTTCTTGGTACTCATTCTTTTTATCTGCTTATGTTCTGAGGCCTTTTCCTATTTTATTTGCAAATAGTTTCACAGTTACTTTCTAAAGCATTTTTGTCTGATTGCTTTAAAATCTTTGTCAGATAATTCTGCCAGCTCTGTCATCTCCATATAGGAATCTATTGTCTCTTTTCATTCGGTTTGAAATTTTCCTTATTCTTGTAATTACAGGTTATTTTTTTTTACTAAAACTGGCTTTTTCATACTATATTTGAGACTACAACTTATTTAAACCTTCACTTTTATTTGGCTTTCTGTGACACCATTCGAGAAGAAAGACGTGTGCAGCTCACTACTGATGGACAAAGGCTGAAGTCTAGGTTCATCTCTCAACCTCTGTGAACACCAGGAAGGTGGGAAGGTTGTTCCTGCTAGGCAGTGGTGGGCAGCAGAGAGAGTGACCTTGTTACTGCTAGCTGGAGGTGGGAGCACCTTGTTTTTGCTGAGTGGGACTCACAGATTCCTCACATAGTCTCTGATAGCACCAATACTGAAAATAATCCTCAACTCCATCAGGTGGTGATGAAAGCCTAGCTTTCTGTTTTACTTCTGTGACCCTCCCTGTAGGTACTGTGTTACAGGTGATGCAGAGGTAGAGAGCTAAGCCCCACTCAGCCTCTGTTGGATGGAAGGAGCATTACTACAATTTGTTTCCATGGTGTGCAGATGAAATAACATTTTTCTAAAAATTTTTTGTCTTCTGAGGTTGCCCTCTTTCTCATTCTGGAGTTAGAGTAAACTTTAGTTGGATTTTGAGGTTTTGATTTTTGGGGGTTTGATTTACCTAAGCCTCTTAACATTTTCTTTCTTTCTTTTTTTTCTTTTCTTTTTGAAACAGGGTCTCCCTGTAGCCCCAGCTAGCCTGGAACTCAACTCTGTAGACCAGGCTGGCCTTGAAATCACAGAAATCTGCCTGCCTCTGCCTCCCGAGTGCTGGGAGGATTAAAGGTGTGCGCCACCATGCCAGAACCTCTTAACATTTTCAAATTGCCAGTTTCTTTCACTCCAGTCAGGGTTATATATGAATCAAAAAGAAAACTCATGGAACTTATTACCATGTTATTCCTCAGGTCCCAAAGTTATTACCAGTCAACTTTTCCTTCTTCATCTTTCAGACTCTTCTTATGGGATGGATAAATAGCCATGCATCACTTAACAATAAGGGTATGTTCTCAGAAGTATGTCATGCAGTGATTCCATTGTGTGAACATCAGCGTGCTTACACAAACCTAGACAGGATACCCTAGGACACACCTAGATTTTATGGTTAAGTATTGTTTCTAAGCCACAAACCTGTAAATGTGTTAGTGTACTGAATATTGTAGGCAGTTGTAACAATACAGAATTCCTATATCTAAATGTAGAAAATATACAATAAAACACTAGTAAATAGGAATTTTTCAGCTCCATTATAAACTTAGGGGACTACCACTGTGTGGCCTTTCTTTCTTTGACCAAAAGTTCATTACATTGATACATGACTCTGTGTGTGTGTGGGTGTGTGTGTGTGTGTGTGTGTGTGTGTGTGTGTGTGTATGCTGTTTACTGTATTTATGTCCAGGTCTTTCATTACACTTAGAAGGATTAAGTCTATCTACCTCCATTGTCCCAGAAGCAGAATTTGGTTTTTGGTGTTCGTGTTTCTTCCTCTAGAAGTATCATTGCCTTTTTTACTATTATGTTTCTAATATATTATGATGTAGTAGAAGATTTTGTGAGTAATGAACCTAAGGTAAGAATAAATATGAATAAATACCTCAGGACTCTTATGATTAAAAATTATTAGCTTTAGTTAATTGATAGTGACATGTTTATTTTAGCTAAATACCTCATCCTTTAGGGAGATGAGTACTCTTTATTTTCCTCTGTATTCCATACATTAGTAATTCTGTTTGATAAATCAGAAAGTGAGGTTCTGTATTTGGATGTTTCGTCTCTAATAATGTGTTATGGCTCATCTTTTTTACTTGTTTTTTTTTCAAGTCAGGTGAAAAATACTCATGAAAAAATGGGAATTTCAGAATAGATTTGGGGGATTTCAAGTAATTTTAAACCTTGAAAAGGACAGGACTAATAACTTGGGATACATGCTTCTTTGCCATGTAGTAAAAAATTTATAATATCTTCTTGAATTTACTTTTTTCTGTTATAGCTGTTGGTATTATTGTTTGATATATTTACTTGAAAACTATTTTTCTACAATTGCATGTTTCAATTTGAAAGGATACCTTATCCCTAGTTTTTAATTTCTATAATTTCTAACACCTAAAAATGTGGTTGAGTTTTAAAGTTAAATACTATATAAAGATATTTAAAAAGGTAAGCTCTCCAGTTCTACACAGTGTCTCTCAGGACCTTAAATACTTTGAGTACTCCCTCTTAGTTTCTGTTGTTAAAACTGTTGCCATGGTGCTTATTTGTTCACCTCTTAGGAGTACTCTTAACAGAAGAAAATAATCCTCCACAGTGGTAGACTCCTGGGAAGCAAAGCACACAGTTTGACCTATGGCTGTCATTTAATGAGATCTCTCACTTTGAATCAAGGTGTTCCACATGCTTCATGGAGCAGAACCATGTTGAACAGACCCTTCAAATCCACCAAGGCAGACTGTGTTTCTTCTATGGAAAGGGGCTAAGTGCAGAGTCAATGGGAGTGACCGCAGTCTTCCAAGTCAGAATTTTATAAAGGCAGAGAAGCCGTCTTTGGCATTTTTATCCAGTTCCTTCCATTCCTGCTGCACTTCCCATAGTGCCTGGTACATAATAGTGTAAAAGGAACTCAGCAACTCATAATTCAGTAAAGAAAGAAGTATAGTATAAACACTGTTATAGTTAATTGTTAAAACTTTATTATAGGGCCTCTCATAGGGATCAAGGGTAAAAATATTTGCTTGCTGGTTACATTCTATCTGTGCTTTAATATGACAACACAGATTATATTCTATAGTCTTGAAAAAGTGCTAGGCTAATAATTCTTTTCTGTACACAGAGAACAGAGTCACCGTGGAATGGCCTAAGATAATAGTAATGCTAATTTGCTATCAAAATAACTTTATAATTATAGCCAGGAAAATACCACCTCTTAGCTTCAGAATCTGTGGTTTCTCAATGCCAATTTTTGATAAATTGGTGGGATTTTCTCAGCTCCTTAAACATTGGCAGTTTGTTTTGTATGTTTTCCCAACTCTGGGTATTTGCTTGCTGTTTCTTCTGCTAGAATACTTTCTTTCCCCATAACTTTCATGACTGATCTCTGTCTAGCTTAAATATCATTTTTCCAGAAAAAAATGAAATATGAATTTCTAATTAGCCCCCAAATATTTCTTGATCAGAAAAGCATGAAAAACCAATTAATGTGATTTATCATTTTTAAATAATATAAAGAAGTAATTAGGGCTAGGTATGGTAGACACTCATACACATTAAATAAAAATTAATAAATCAGCTGGGCATGGTGGCACACACCTTTGATCCCAGCACTTGGGAGGCAGAGGCAGGTGGATCTCTGTGAGTTCAAGGCCAGTCTGGTCTACATAATGAATTCCAGGCCAGCTGGGGTTGCAGGGAGACCCCGTCTCAAAAAAACCAAAAAAATTAATGAATAAATCAAAAACATTCCTTAATCTTCCCTACTTGTGGCACTATATATAACCCTTCTTCCTATCACTTGAAAAATCTAAAGTTCTATCATCCAGAAGTATAGTTCCCTAAATTTGAGTTACTTAGACTTAAGATAGTGATCTAGACAGGGATGGTCTTTAGAACAGTGGTTAATAGTGCTCCATGACACACACAAAAAAAAAAATCTTAAAACCAACCAGCCCCCAACTTCCTGCATGCAAAGCAGTCCCTTTGGAGGCTCCTCTTCCAGGGGGTTGCAGGCTTGCCTTTTTGTTTTTTCTTATGTTTAGCAAATGGTTATTGACTTCTACAAATATATTTTCCAAGGACAAAATTAATTTTTTGAGGTAGTCCAACTTAAATAGAGCACATAAACTCAAGTGCCCAGGGGCAATCAGAAATAAAAGGAAAGTTAGGAAACCTGGGGATTACAGGACAGAAGTTTTTAGCCATGTCTGCTGAAGAGTTCAGGGCTGCCAGTCTTCCAAATTTACAAAAGAAGCCAAAAAATTGACATTTTTACATAAATTATATTTTTAGCACACTCAAGACAACATGACTAAAATGAAAGAAAATAAGAAATAAACAGTATTTCCTCAATTTCCCCCTAACTTGCAAGGCTTCTTTCACCAGTGAATTAGTTCTTTGCATTACCAGAAATAGCATGGCTCTTAGAAAAGGCTTTTTACTAGAGGGTGGAAGGGGGTGGCAGTTTGAATATCAGAAATCAGAAAGGGCCTCATTATAGAGCCTTCTTTTAGTTGCAAAATATCTGAATGAAGTTCTGAAATCACCATTTTACAAGTATATTTAAACTCTTAGTCTGTTTTTAAAAATCTGAAATGTGTTGTCTCTACGTAAAAGGAAAATGCTATAATTTAATAAATGATGTTGCTTTCTAACCATTCTGCTCTTGTTCAACTTACTGTCTAGTTTTCTCGTTTACTTTATATTTAAATCTAGAGCTTTTGAAGAGAAACGAAAAGAACAAGAAGAAAGAGAATACCAAATTAGAGAACAAATACTTCAACAAAGAAAACAGAAGTTTGAAGAAGTTACTGAAAAATTCCAACGCGCCCATATTCCTCTCTCACAGAGGAGGAGAGCAGGTACCTTAATTTCTGGAACAATTATGAGAATGAAAATTAAAGTTATAATTACATTTGAATTTAGTAAACAGTAAAATGATACACAAAAAACACAAAGTGGAAACTAAAAGTGGAAAATCTGGGTATACTTTTTGAGTGCATAGGACTTTAACCAATTGAAAAATAGCAATTTTGTTTTTATTTAATTTGGAGACTATTTTGTTGGCTCTATTGATAAATTCTCTATTCACTGACAAGTTTATTTCAACTGATTTACATTGTTTTATCTTTTTTAATTTATTTTGTAAATGACTTAACAGAAAGAGAATTTACCATTTGGGTTCAGGAAATTAGTATCACATTCATTCTGGCACTTTATTCACAGTGTGGTTCAAATTCTTACTTGAGAAATTGGCAAAACAAAAAATCTACAAAGTAATAAACTCCAATAACCTAAGACCTATAACCAACTAAGTACAGTTGGACTGGGGAGACGGCCCATTGGAGGCAGGAGGACTGCAGTCCAGATCCCCAGAGCCCAGGGAAAAGCCCAGCAGATATGGCAGCACCTGTGACCACAGCACTTGGGAGGCACACAGGCAATCTCCCGAGTAAACTGACTAGCTAGTCCATAAGTTGACAAGTTTTTGGTTCAATTGAGAGACACTGAGTGAATAAATAAAGTGGAGAGCAATTAAAGAAGACAGCCAGCATCAGTCATGGGCCTCTGTGCATGCCTGCACCCATACACAAGCATATATTCATACATGCACATGCGTAAGAATTTAAGTATGAATATGATTGTTTCTTTCACATCACATCTACATTTTTGGCCTTTAACTAGTACAGAATTAACAATATGTCAAAGATTATATATCAAAGCTTTTTAAAGAAAAGGATTGGCAGGCCCGTTATGTATCCAGCAGGCATATGCTATATGCTTACTTAGCCTCAGCTAAGCTGAGATACAAAACGGTACACTAACACTGAAACTCTCACAACTTATGTGAGACGGTAGTTTAATAGGGATAATGTCATTACTGTGTCATTAATAATGACATTGTATCATTGATGTGATAAGAGATTGTATAAAGTACTGTGAAAACACATGAAAGAAGACTGAATCTATTTCAGGACTTAGGTGCATCATTCCTAGGAAATGACTTACAGTGGATCTTGAGTGATCAGTATCTCACCAGGCAAAGAGAAAACAAAAGGATAGTGTAGACAAAAGAACAGTTCCTGAAAACGAATGATGTGTTTCAGTGTTTCTGAAGCTTACGTTGGTAGAGTTAGAAGAAAAGAAAAATTAAAAGAAGTTAGAAGTCGGTTGAATCAGTTCCTGAAGAACTTTGCAAAATGCTATTTTTTATTTTATTTATTTTTATTTTGTGTGTATGAGTTATTTATTTTTATTTTATGTGCATGTGAGTAAGTGTACCCGTGTTGAGCAGTGCCCACGGAGGTCAGAAGAAGGCATTGGATTCCCTGAAACTGGAGTTATGGACAATTGTTAGCCGCCATGTGGGTGCTGGGACTCAAACCCGGGTCTTCTACGAGAGCAATCAGTGCTCTTAACCACTGAGCCATCTCTCCAGCCCTCAAAATGCATTTTTTAACTGGAGAGTGATTCACTTCTGTGTCAGTAAGGGATCTTAATATAAATACAGGCAGATAGTCATACTGCCAAAGTTAAAATAAGCTGAAATATTCTCATAGAATATGAAGTCCTGAGGTAGGGCAGGAACTGGTTTGGTGGTTATAGTTTCAGGACAGACACTGCTGTCTTCTAGCTCAGCTATCTTCTAAATATGGCTGATATCTTTACTCTTATGGACATGGTACCTGCTACATCTCCAGCCAGAATATCAATATTCTAGACATAAAGAAGAAAGAATGGGAAAAGATAAAAGGTTAGAGATCTCCATCTATCTATTTTTATCTGTTTGGTTCCATTTGCAAGGAAAGCTGAAAAGTATACTCAGTGTCAGGTATGTGACATTAAAACAGTATGATTTCTGTTAATAAGAAAAGGAATGGCTGGACATGGTGGCACACACCTTTAGTCCCAGCACTCGGGAGGCAGAGGCAGGCGGATCTCTGTGAGTTCAAGGCCAGCCTGGTCTACATAGTGAGTTCCAGGCCAGCTAGGGCTACAGAGAGACCCTGTCTCAAAAAAAAGAAAGAAAAGCATGGACATTGGGGGCCTTCCTATAAGGAGATTTATGTGTTAGAAGGCTCATTACAGGGACAATATGGGATGTAAATGGCAGTAGAGACATATTGAGCTAAGAGGCTAGTAGGAGACTAATTGTGGTAAGGAGTGTTAAGTTCCTCAGTTAAGCAGCAAACTGTGTGTAGACATAAGAGGTGATGTCTTCAGAAATTATAATCAGTAAGATTATTAAGTGTAAGAGAAGAAAAGCTAGGAGGAGGAAGGCAGTGCCTCTAAAACTTGGCAGAGAGCATCAGCAATTAGCAGTAGGAAGTTGTACTAGGGTATATTAGTTATATTGTAGGTTTAGTTATGGTATTGTCATATATTTATATAGTGTGATCATAGCTGGTCATGTTCATCTTCCCTTACTCTCGCCTGTGTCTAGAGTTCAACTGTAAACTAACTTTCATATAATAATACACTAGATTTGCTTAAACATTTTAAGGTAATTACAGACAATGGAATAGTGGGAAAGAATGTTGAAATATGGATGTTTTAAAGAGAAAAACCAATTTTAGGTTTCTATGAAGACTTACAACTAGAAAATTACCTCACCTACCTCCAGGCCCTGAATACTCTATAGAATAATATGATGAGAGGAACAAAGTGTCTCCACATGAGAGGACTGCTGGTGAAGCAGTGGGAAGAGGTGACTTGTCTAAACAAACAAAGAATATAGTTGAACCATAGACTGTAACTACTAAGAACTGAGCTAGATACAAGATTAAATGGAGAGATGTGTCTGTATGCTGTGTATAAAAGACAGCTATGTTTCAACCTGAACAATGGTAAAGAGAATATTTAGAGAGAAGACGGGGAAATGGGGTTTGTTGAATACCAGTGTAAACATTGAAAGGCTTTGGGAAAGTACATGGGTGTACAAGGTAAGGGTGGATTGAGGTTGTACAGAGCAGTGTGGAGTGAATGCCCCTAGTAATGTGTGACTTTAAACGAATTGCATTCTTTACTTCTTCCTCCATTGTCAAATTCAAACAGCATCCCTGTAATACATCATAGTGAATAATACGTGCAAAATGCCTAAAAATAAGGATCTGTAACAGTAAGTGCCAAATATTACTTTTCTACTTTTTTCATAGGAATATTTATAAATCTTGTCATTAATTTCTGAAAGCTGTGATGTAAAATATAGAGGAGTTTACATCTCAAAAAAAAGCTACACTCTTTTCAAAGTTTCTTTTTTCCAAATAAATAGCCTCAGAAAATTGATAATAAAAATCTCAAAGTAACAGTCTCTTTTTTGGAGTTAAATGTCAAAAATTTAAATATTTATACTTGCAAGTACATTTCACAAGATTTTTAAAATATTTTATTGATCAATTACATTGTATATAAAAATACCACCGGAAATAAAATGATTATTACTTGGTTTTCCTTACTGTCCCCTTAGTTTTTCAGAAACCAGTTCCTCCATTAGAAGAGGCCCTAAAACAAATTCAAGAATCCAATTTAAAGTCAGAAGTAAATATCCCTCTTTCCCACAGATCAACAGTAAACTGGAAGTAAGTAATTTATTATCGTATTGATATTATTAGACTTGTTATTTAGTATATAGTGATCATATGCGTCCTACTTGCTGGATTTGTAGGCTTTTTTCATTGGTTACTCCTCACCTCTGTTCTTTTATTTTCACAGATTAATTTGAGGTATAATTGAATGTAACTTGCTAAAAGAGTTAAGCCAGAATTCTGTTTTAAAGTTAAAGTTCTTAGTACAGTTACTGCCAATACCGAGTAAGTTTTCTATGGAAACTACCATCAAACCTATTTTAATATATTAATGCTGGTTATTTTTACTCAAAAGATAGTATTATTTTAAATTATAATGATATAAATTTAGTTAAAAATGATATTATGGATGAAGAAGTGGATTTTTTTCTCACCCAGAAGTTTTTCTGGATCCTCAAAAAAAAATTATGATGCTTTCTGGTTTCTCTCCAGAGTTGCATAAGTGAATCATCTAAAAGCAACAGCTTGAACTAACAATCACCAGGTCTCCTCTGATAACTGTATTTCCAATTTATTCCGAATATTCATTGGTGTTACTTCATGCATAGGATGAGATGAGCACTATAAGGGAATGTGGAGTTGTATAGTGTTGTAAATAGAACCCCTCGTGTGTAGTCTAAGAGAGACGTAAAATGATGCTTCAAAAAGCATCAGGATTGTAGGGCCAACTCAATGGTAAAGCATTTGTCTACCATGTGTTAGGCCCTGGGATTGATTGGCAGCGCCATAAAAAAGGACAATATCAAATGATAATTGTAACATATACTTATATGGAGATATTAATAATTCAGACTGCAAATTTTGTTAACATTTTATCTATACAGAATATATATAGAGAATATATATATATTTATATATTTTTGGTATAGCCAATACATTTTATTCTTGAAAATTATACTTTTTAACTGTGATTTTAACTGTTCCACGTTTAAAGTTAAAAAAAATATTTTATTAGCATGCATTAGTTGTAAAAAGTAAAACATTTTTAATAGTTCTAATTTATCTATACAGAATATTATTCCATTTTCAGAATTCCTCTGGTCAACAATTCATTTTATTGGTGCTAAGAACAAATAATTTAATTCCTTCAGTTTTTATTAGAGTTCAGAAAAGACCTCATAGAATAAAGAATGCTTCAGCAAGGAAATCTTTGAAGAAAATAGGGCAAGTGGGTGAGTGTTATAAACAGTGCTGAGTGTGTGCAAAGTCCACAAATAATAGAAGGGATTATGTATTCCATGGTAAAAATATGTCTGTATAACTCAGTGATAGAGTGCTTGCCTAGAATGTACCATGCCCTGGGCTCAATCCCATCACTATGGGGGTGGAGGGGAGAGGGAGGAGAGGAAGGAAGAGAGAGAAGAGAGGAAAGAGAACATGCCTGTAATCTCAGCACTCGGGAGGTGGCATCAGGATCATAAGTCTAAGGCCAGCTTTGGCTACATATAACCCTGTCTAAAAAAAACAAACAAACCAAAAAAAAATTGTAATTGAACCACAGAATACAAATACTAAAAACTTAACTAGATATGAGATTAGAGAGATAAATGCTTCTGTATATGACAAGTACAAGCACCTGCTACCAAACTAGATACCTGATTTTGCTTCTTAGGACACACATGGTGGAAGCAGAGAACTGACTCCTGCAAGTTACCCATGCACACTTGCACACATATACACACAAACACGTTAGTTAGTTAGTTAGTTAGTTAGTTAGTTAGTTAGTTAGTTAGTTAGTTAAAACTTTTTAGAGGTATATAAACTTTTTCCTGGAGTTTTAAGTAGATTTTAAGCAGATGAGAAAAATCATTTTTTTAAAGATACCACTACAATCATTGCAGTTGGGGGTGATGGATTGAAGGAAGAGGCTATTTCAATTAAAGTAGAAAACGTGTGATCTAGAATTCAAGAGAAGGACCTAGGATAAAGGTATTTGATGCCAAGACAATGGACATAGTCAACCATGAAAAATATGGTGGTGGCACACTCCTTTAATCCCGGTACTCATGAGGCAGAGGCAAGTGGATCTCTGTGATTTTGAGACCAGGCTGGTCTACATAACATGTTCCAGGCCAGCCAGGGCTACATAGTGATACCTGTCTCAAAAACAGAAAAGAATATGTGCTGTGATGAACCCTGAAGAACAACATTTAAGGAGTGTGAAAGAGAAGCCTACAAGTGGGCACAGCTGGGATCACACTCTGGTTAGGACAAGTGGGCATGGCTAGGATCACACTCTGGGTAGGACAAGTGGGCACAGCTAGGATCACACTCTGGGTAGGACCAGTGGGTACAGCCAGGATCACACTCTGGGTAGGATAAGTGGGCACAGCTAGGATCATCACTCTAAATAGGACAAGCAGAGGGTGGGAACTAAGAAAGAACTGAGTTTCATGGAATCAAAAATAGCTTGCAGAGATCAAATGGCTTCTAAACAATAAGTGAATTAGTAGCATAGGTATGAGTCAGGATCCTGGCAGGAAGCAGGAGGCACATTTAAAAGTATGATATAGTTTAATGAAGGGACTAGGAAACCAACAAAGAATGACAAAGTTCCCCTAGAACTGACAGGGGGTCAGTCTAACAATATAGATCTGAACTAGAAAGAGCTGTGAAGAAAGAAGAGGGCTGCCAGGTGGAACTTGGGGTCTCTGTTGAAGAACATAGCTACTGCTGTGGCAGAGGCAGGAAAATCGCCACACGATCAAGGCCAGCATGGTGTGCATAGAGGGTTTGAGACCAACAGGGCTACAGAGTGAAGCCCTGCCCACACACACACACACACACACACACACACACACACACACGGAAAAAAATCTCTTCCATCACCAGCTTACCACCTACTTCTGCCATAAATCTGTTTGCCCGTGGAGTGCAGCATGAAGTGGGAAACACAGAAGTGAATCTGGAAGAGCTTAGAACATCCACCTAGAACCAAGGTGTCCCCTGGATTTCACAATTTAAAAGTCCTAGCAGCTCCACAGTCATTTCAGTCATTAAGGGGGCTGAGATAGATTGCAATGAGTTGAAGAGAAATGGAAAAAAAAGTAAGTGTAGTTTGCAAGTAAATGAATGAATGACAGGATAAGAACCACTGGAGCAAAGATATGGCCTTTTCCAAGTGATAGGAGATGTGATCATGTTCAAATGTCAAGGTAATTAATAACAGAATTACAGTATGGAAAGGTAGAATAGGAAGAAAATATAAAACAAGTACTGGTTTTGTGTTAGATATTGATTAGCGATAGTTACTCATACAAATGAGATGTACTCTACCAAAGACGAGTTTGAAGTTACATTAAAATTCTATGTAGTAGTAATTACATTATAACTGATGTAGTGATGCACACCTGTAAATGCTGCATGTTGTGGCAGGAGGATCACCAGTTTGAGGCCACCCTGAACTACATAGTGAGCTAAGTTCAACCTGTTCTACATAGCAGGACCAAGAGGTGGGAGGGGACAGAGTGAGGAAGGGAGGAGGGGAGGGACAGGGAGAAGGGGATGAAGCAAGGAATGGAAGGAGGAAAGAAGGGAGAGAGGGAGGGAAGGAAGGAAGGAAGGAAAGAAGCTAAAATTAACTCACATGTAATACTGTATAATGGGAGTTGTTACAGAAAGTAGTAAAGTAGAAAAATAATAAAACTTACTCATCCTAAAAGATATTTTAGGATAAGTAAGAATTATCTAATAAGGAAGTATGGATTGGGTTTTAGGCATGAGTAATATAGAATATTTTAGAAGGCACAGACCACTAAGGAAATCAAACTCATTCAGAGTGGTGGAACTCTGAATGTACTGTTAGTAGGATAGTCTGGAAAGGTAAATTGAGATCATATTTTAGTATATCTGTCTAAGAAGTTTAGACTCTACCCTGTAACTAGTGCAGAAAAAAACATGTTTTTAAGCAGAGAGTGATAAAATCTTCATTGTTATTTTAGAAAGCTAAACAATGTAGATATTGGAGAATGGAATACATAGGATTTGGAGCAAAATTTGGAGGAAATTACTAGGATAATCCAAGGTATAGATCATTACTGCCTAAACTAGTCCAACAATCTTGTATAGGGAAGAAAAGATAAGAGTCGGGCACAGTGCGGCACTTCACTAATTCCAACATTTGAAAGTCTAAGACAGAATTGCTATGAATTTGAAGCCAGCCAGGGCTATAGAGCAAGACTCTGTCTCAAAATTAATTAATTGGAGAAGAAGGAAAAAGTAAAAATGAACAGAAGGATCTGGTAACAAATAAAAAGGCCCAGCACTTGGGAGGCCAAGGCAGAACAATTAAGAATTTGAGGCTAATCTGGGCTGTATAGTAAGACCCTGTTTCAAAAAGAAAAAGAAGTGTTTAAAGAAGTTGATCAAATAGAAGTATAAAATTTCAAGTGTAGAGGATAGTACCAAGAAAAACGGGAGGTGTTCATTTAGGAAATTAAAGGGATTTCTATCAGAAAGGTGGGAGTGAATTAAGAAGGAAAGAAGGGGTCGGGTGTGATGGCACCACCTTTAATCCCAGCACTCAGCGGCAAGAAGGACAAAGGGAGGACAAAGGGAGGAAGGAAAGCAGGAAGGAGAAAAGAATAGATTGTGAGTTTGTGTATGATAGGATAAGAAAAATGAGAAAGAATAAAAATAAAGCCAAAATTTGTCTTATGAGAATTTAATGGCATTTAAATATTTTACTTGAGTTTTTGAGTTGAGAGGATAGGTATCCTATTATAAATGCCAAAAGAATCTGACCAAAGTTGAGATAAGAAAACAGTACTATAGGAATAGGTTTGAAGGTTGTGATTCTACTCCTGCTCAATTTTTATGTGTTTGCTCTCTGAACCAGATTGGCGTATTATGTACCACAGTGGCTAAGCCTTACACATGCAAGTGTTCACTATAGTGATTATTTCAGTGCTGAGCATGTTAGAAGAATTCATTTATATCCATGCTATTTTTCCCCATTTCCTGAATACTTCTAATTCAGGAAACTTCTGGCCTCCACAGGCATTGCATGTACACAGTGCGCTTACATCCATGCAGGCAAAACACCTGTACACATAAATAAAAATTTTTATCAATGGTGGTCTTGACTTCAACTGAACAATCAAAATGCCATATGGTAACTAGGTAGCCTTCTTAAATAGGAAGGTTCCTCATGGCAAGCCACAAAGCAGTGGAAAGCTAGGATTTTCTGGATCCCTACCTCCCACAAATGACAGTACCACTGTGAGAAAATGAGACAATAGTGGATGAACCAAATCCCAGGGAACCATCCTAAAATAATAACCCAATACTGAACTGGTCCATCAAGAAGTACAACAGATTTTGTTAACTCTTTACCGACATGCAGATCTGATAACATCACAGTCAGTACACAGATTACACTAGGTATACTGTTACAGTAAGAAGAGGGTCACCTAATTTAAAAATACAAACATGTAGGGGTCTAGAGGCATGGCTCAGCAGTTACGAGCACTGGCTGCTCTTGCAGAAGACTTGGGTTCAAATCCCAGCACCCACATGGATGGCTAACAATCATCCATAACTCAAGTTCCTGGGGATCCAGCACCTCCTTCTGTCCTCTGCAGGTATTGTACAACATGAGTGCACTTATATACATGCAGGCAATACACTCAAACACATAAAGTAAAAATAAATTTAAAAATTTTTCAAAACCAACAACAACAACAAAAATCCCAGCACATAAAGGACAAGCTAGCGAAGCAGGCCTCAAGAAAGAGCCTGAGAAGAGCCAACCAGAGAAGCAGCAAAAGATGATGGCCTGGAAACCAAGGAAATCAGTCATTAAAGATAGTGGTCGCACGTCTGTATTTACAAGTATTAGATCAAGTAGTTAGTCACAAACAAGGAAATATTTTGAAGTGGTAGAAGTGAAATAAGCTAGACATGTCCAAGGAAGAAGTGGCAGCTAGGCAGAGGGCGGTGTAGCTTAGAGTGCCTGTGCTAGCCAGATGTTCTCAGTTCAAACACCTCTGTACAGTGAATGGAAGCATAGTCTCCTCGCAATGTGCAGTTGTTTAAAGTCTTAGAAAGGTTAAACTGCCAGAATAACTTCAGTTTCTCTAAAGCAAACAAAAGCGGTTATCATTTTAGCAAATCTGTGCTGAGATCTCTAAATATTATATATCATCTTTGTGAGAAATAACCTTTGTTACTATTGGAAAATCTAGTTTTCGTATTATCATAGTGTACAACCACGACTGTGACTTTATGACTTCTATGTCTGTCTGTGTGTGTGTGTGTGTGTGTGTGTGTGTGTGTGTGTGTAACATGTTAGATTTGGAAAGCAAATATATAAAATCTAGAGAGAAAATACTATGGTTTCTTATAAGGAAATTGACCTTCTTTCCCCCAAATAACTGACAGTATTAAATAATGCATACGTACTTTTCTGTAAACTATAAATGTTATGCAAATATGAAGTTTTAGAATATTAAAAATCAAATATTGAGTTCATAGAAATGAATGTTACAAATGTTAATACAAATATTAATAAGCTATTATCACATTAAAAACACATTTTCAGTGGAATATAAACCTAAAATGGGTTAAGAGATAAAGTGATACTAAGAAAGTGAGTTTCCAAAGAAGCAGATACAGTGATCAGTGGTACTGGGATTGAGTCAGGCCATTGTGTATGCTCTACCACTGAGCTACATCCTCAGTCTCAAAAGACTGTTCTAAAATAGAAAATGTTAATGGTACATAAAAATAATTTGAGCTGCTAATGTTATCTAAAACAAAAAATTGTATGGAAAGGGGAGAGTACTGCTTAAGCCTCAAGAAAACTCAGGGAATATATTCTTAGGAACATAGAAGCCATTTCAGGAAGTAATGAGATGTAAAAATATTAGCAAGGCACTAAAATTAAAAAATAATCTTCCATCACAACTGAATTCTTGTCACAAAGTTAATCTGCTTGACACTTCTGGTAAAAGAGGGTATGTTCTCTCTTATATTAAAGATTTACTGTTTAATAAAATGATGCTCTTAGATATCTATCTCCAATATCCATGTATCTGTGATGAAGTGGTCAATTCCAAACCATACACTACCTGAGACATCTTGCCACTGTTGAGCAGTTTTCTACATGACCTGTATTGCCCTTCACACTAGTGCTTTAAACTAGACTTTCAAGCCCATATTCATGCATCAGACTTTTGAAAATGTGCTTAAGGAATAAGAAAAGGGGAACTTGAATCAGCTGGCTACATGTCTTAGACAAAGTGAAAGGACCATGGCTGATGAATATAAGATCATGAATGGATCCTAAAGGACAAAATAATGAATCAAAAGCCTTCAGGCAGCCCAATAAATAAATTTTTAAAATCTTAATAAGGTTCTTTCTACTTGCCTGTCCAAATGCTTTCCCACCTGTGCAGATCCATTCCTGCCTGTCCAGCTGTCTCCACTCCTGATCCCTACTTACCTGGTCAGCTGTCAGCTTCACGGGCCCCACTGCTATCCCATCATTCCCACATTCTTCCTAGCTACCCAGTTATTTCTTCCACTCCCCAGACCCATATCCTTCCATCTGTCCCTTCTACTCTCCCAAAGGCCTTTTTACAAGTCAAGTATCTCCCTCACCCTCCAGCCCCAGTTACGTCCAGTTTTTCTAGCAGTTTCCCTCGCCTACCAGCCCCCATTCCTTCTGGTCTTCCTGACCATCGACCTCACCCATCCCAAAGTTCTCTGGTCATTCCAGATACTGACTCACAGAACAGATTATTTTACAAAACTTTCAAACCCAAACATTTCCCTCCAGCTCAGCGTTCTACCCCAGCTACTCTAATGCCTGCCCTTATTCGTCGTTCCCTTCCAGCTCGACTAGTTGTTTCCCCAACCCCTTTGGAAACTCTCCCTGATTTGAAGCCTTCCAGTTTACCCAGTCATCTCCCTCATCAACCAGTACCCCCTCTCTCTTGTATCACTCCATTACCTGAACATTCTGCTAGGTTGGATAATTTTCAGTCAGTTCAAAAATCTGTGTCACAAGCCGCAACATTGTCAAATCAGTCCCAGGCCTTTGTAGACCATCTACCTGGCTCAGTTTTCTCCCATCCACCTCCCTGTCATTCTCCATCCTCTTCTTTGCCTTCATCCCCCTCTACTTCCACCTCCTCTTCGCCTTCAGTAGTGTTTTCTTCCTCTTCATCCATCTCTTCTTCTCCTTCTCCTCCCTCTTCTCCCATTCCACGCTTACCTCCTCCATCTCTTCCTCTTTTGCCCTCTCCTTTGCATTTATCTCCCTCTCCATATTTGCCTCCAACTTACTTAGCTTTTCCCTCTCCAGTTTCTCCTATTTCTTCTTCCTTCGTGGTTTCTTCCTTTCCTCCCATGCTTCACTCTGTCTCTATTTCTACCTCCCCATCTCCTTTTCTTCCTATCCATTCCTTCAATCCTCCTCACTGGGGGAAGAAAGTAGAGAAGAGGAGAGAAGAAAGTGGAGTAGAGAAGAAAGGAATAGAGAAGAAAAAGTTGAGAGACGACAACTTTAAAGGTAAATAAATTGAGTTTATGAGACATTTTGTAGATTTAGCTTTATTTTGTTTGGGAAGGGTGACCAAAGGGGAAGGATTATGTAAGAGTAGAAAAGTATAAAAGAAAGAAACAGAAACATACCCTCAGTGTTCAGGAACTTGTATTAAATACCTTCTCACTCTGATCGCTGGTGATAAAGAATAATTAGGAATCTAGTATCATTAACCTTGACTATTCTGGTCTGTCTAAATAAAGACATGTATGGATATTGGAGATAGGTATATGACACATGTGGCCATGTGCCGTCTCCCAAAACATTTTTATCCTGACTGAATTGGGAATAATTTAACTAACTTGGTAGTAAATGCCCCTGGAATTCATACAGCTGGCCTAGTGCATCCGGTCAGCTGCGTGACACTCTCCTCCCATCCCATCCTCCACTGAAGTCTTCCTCAGCTCCTGGCTTCTTCACTTCCAGACAGGGCAGAATTCTAATAGATGATGCCATACACTGATCATTTTTAGGTGATGCTTTGGCACACTAGTCTGCACTGAAGATACCCCTTTTACAGCACAAAAAAAAATGCTTACATTTCTGATTATATTCCTGAAACAAACTAAAAACAAATGTTTATGTTCTTCATTGAGTAAGAGCTATACTCCTAAACCTAGTTAACTAGGTAGGACACGCCTACCTACCCTGACAAAACAGCTTTCATAATTTCTCTCTGCTTAAATCTTCAGCCTACTCTCTTAGGAATATAGTAATAGACCTCCTGGTCATGAGATCAACTGAGAACAAAAGCTAATAAATATTATCTGCATATGAACATATCCAAATAAATGAGAACAGACTCTAAATTCACAGGATTTCTACCCAATCTCAATGATAGAAGAATGGAATATAATTTTCAAAGTCATGAATAATTGAGTATTCCTACCTGAAGCTCTTATTTATGGGCACTGTAGTTTCACAGTCATTTTTATTCTTTTATTAATTGCTTTAAATTCCCATTCTAATATGTCTGTATAGTTCTCCAATATCCTTATATGTAATTATCTAGACACATGCTCACATATTAGAATTGTGTCACTTACATACTTATAGAAATAAGTTAATTTCAGTTAAATATACTAAATATTTTTATGTCTGGTTCACAGAGCTATAGATTCTGCCTTGCCTTCAGCATTGTCAGAAAATGATTACAAACATCAAAAATGTCTCGTACACAAAATCCAGTGTGATAAAGAAATGAAAGAAAACACGGCAACCCTATCTACTGACAAAAACATATTCCGGCTTAAACTGGAGGAAACTCAGAAACTCCTAGAGGATCAGCATCTAAGCAGTTTGCAAGTATGAAGACATAAATATGTCATTAATGTTATAATTTGTAGTAAATTCTGCCCAGCTTCTCAGTGTTCTCCGCAGCTAAAAGGAGGCCATGAGAGCTCTGTGGATGGACGAGAACAAACTCATCACAGACACTAGAGAAGAACTTGAGATCTCGCCTTTGCTCATTTTTTGTTATTGTTTCTTCTGTTCTTTTATCTCCTATTTCAGAAAAGTGTGCTTTATGAATGCCATTTTCTGACAAACATGAAAACTATTTGAAAGTCTAATGTAAGTATCATTATTAGAGACTACATTACAAAAAGCAACCTGAAAATTATAATACCCATAGCTATTAGGGTCTTAGTTAAAATGTAGCAAAATTAGCTAGAACTGGTATTTCTGCTCTATCCCTAGTAGGGCATTTACTTTGTTTTTTCCACAAATTAATATAGGTTCCAACTAATTGTCCTTAATGTTCATGTACTTTATTTTCATGAATAATTGCACATATTTATGAGGTTCCTATAAGGTCAGTATTAAGATTAAATTCATAGTGACAAGGCTAAAAAGGAACTGATTTCTTCTGGGAATGCCAATAGACCGTCCAGCTATCAATTACCATAATTCTGAATAAAATGTAGATGAAACAACTTATTTTAGACATCAGACAATGGTATAATAGGATATGATCTTGAAAAGAGGAAGCCATTAGGTAAGCTTTATGATCTCTTAGACTATCTAGACATAGTCTCAGAATGAACCTCAAAAACTTTCCAAACTAAGCTACATACCTGTCAAAAATATATAACACTCTCTTACCAAAGACTCTGAGACCTAGACATGCAGATGTATACATGGAGAAGTGTCAGCAATCCACCAAAATTGACTACATATGTGAATAAGCAGGAAAAAACCCAGAACCAAAAGAAAGATAGCGAATATCAGCAGATACAGAAATGGCAAAGGTGATGGAGTTCATAGATAAATTTTAAACTACTTTTATAAATATTTTCAAAGTATTAAAGCAAAAAAGAACATAATGAAGACAAATATTCTGGGCCAAGTGCAGTGACACATCCTGTAGTTGGAAAGCTGAGACAGGAGGATCTCAAATTCAAGGTCAGTCTGAGGACAGCCTGAGCAACAATAGGAAGACCTTGTCTCAAAAACTGCAAAAAGAAAGCACATTTGCCTGGGGCAGGGGTCAGTAATGAGACTGAACCCAGGGTCTTGCAGTATGCTAGACAAGCACTCTACACTGAACTGTATCCCAAGCCCCTTTTTTCAACTTTGTTCTTTGAGATAGTCTCACTAAATTGCCCAGTTTGACCTTAAAGATACTCTAGGCTTTGAACCATAGTCTTGCCTTAACATCCAAGTAGCTGAGTTTACAAGCCTGAAAGATATTTTTTAAGGAATCCAGTAGACCTTCTAAATTGTGGAAGTTTGAATGAAAATGTCCCACATAGGCTTCAGGTATTTGGACATTTTGTCCCCAGTTGGTGGCCGCTGTTTTCGGGGGGGTCTTAGAAGATGTGGCCATGCTGGAGGAAGCATGTCACAGGGGCAGACTTTGAGAGTTGTTAAGCCTTGCCAGATCCCCAGTTGCTCTCTACTTCCTTCCTGTGCCTGCTGGAAGATGTGAGCTCCCAGCTTGTAGTTGCAGCCACTGCTGACATGCCTCCCCTGCCATTGTGAACTTTACTCCCTCTGCAGTCGTAAGCCAAATAAACTCTTCTGTAAGTTCCCTTGCTCACAGTGTTTTACCACATCAACAGAAAAATACCTAATACATAAATCAAAATGCATAATATCTGAAATTATAATCTTACTGGATGCATTTAACAGCTATTTCAGAAGGTGGAGGGGTCAGTGGACTTTAAGACATAGCAATAGAAATTATCTAAACTGAATCACTGGAAGAAAAACCTTAGGAAAAAGTGTGAGGAAACTGAGTCAAGGTCATACAATCACAACACATTTAATTAAAGTCCCACAAATAGAGAAGGGAACTATTAAAAGAACTTTGCCTAAAAATGTTTCAAAGATGATGAAAATTGTAGGTCAGTCCAGAAATTCAAGAGACTCAGCAAAGTCTAAGAAGGAAAAGTGTATGTTCAAAGACATATCAAAATCAAATTGAGCTGGAAAAAAAGATATGTTCACACGCAAGAGGACAAAAGAAAGATGGGCAAGTTGTGTAACCTACAAGCAACTCTTGAAAAGCTGATCATAATATTTCATTGCTCAATGCTGGGAAAGTTTTTGACATCAATAACTGCTGGATGTTTTTTGAGGTAGTTTGGAAGATAAAGCCATTACAGACCTATGCAAAATCTTTGTGTGTGTGTGTGTGTGTGTGTGTGTGTGTGTGTGTGTGCGTTGCCTGCATGTATGTAAGTGCACCACATGCATGTAATGCCCACAGAGGTCAGAAGAGGACATCAGATCCCTGGAACTGGAGTTACATCAGTTTTTAGCTGCCATGTGGGTGCTGGGATTTGAACCTGGGTCCTCTGCAAGTGTAGTCAGTGCTCTTAACTGCTGAGCCATCTCTCCAGCCTCCACATGAAAAATTTTAAAAATAAGTATAAGACCAATGTATGAATGTCCTAGTTTGTTCTTCTTTACTGTGACAAAACACTCTGACCACTACCAACTTGGGGAGGAAAAGGTTTACTTAGCTTACATCTCCTGGGTCACGGTTCATCAGGGAGCCCAAGGTAGGAACTCAGGGCAGGAACCTGGAGGCAGGAGCTGGAGCACAGGCCATGGAGGAATGCTGCTTACTGGCTTGCTCCCCTGGCCCCTGCTCAGCCTGCTTTCTTATGCAACACAGGCCCACCTGCCCAGGAATGGCACCACCCACAGTGGGCCGGGCCCTCCCACATCACTCATCAAGAAGATGCCCCTCAGACATGGCCACAGGCCAGTCCAATAGAGGAAATCCCCAACTGAGGTTCCTTCAACCCAGATGTGGCAAGTTGACACTAAAGCTGTCAAGCACAATGGACCTCGTGCAAGTGTTAAAAATGTAGAACCTTAGCATAGATTTTGTTTGCATTTTGTTTTGAGCAGGATGTAATGTAGCCCAGGCTGGCCTAAAACTCACTATGTAATCAAGGTTGTCCTTGAACTCCTGGTCCTCCCAAGCATAGACATTTTTATCAGGTTCCTTATTTGACTCGAACATACAACCAGAGTTAAAATTCTTATATAGAATTTTATAAAAAAGTATGTAACTCCTACAAACAGGAAGTTCATATTAAAGTCACAGAACTTCTTTTAAGAGTCTCTGTTAATACCGGGCATGGTGGCACAGGCCTTTATTCCCAGCACTCAGGAGGCAGAGGCAGGCAGATTGCTGTGAGTTCAGAGTCAGTCTGGTCTACATAGTGAGTTCCAGGCAAGCTGGGGCTACAGGGAGACCCTGTCTCAGTAAGACACACACACACACACACACACACACACACACACACACGAGTCTCTGTTAAGTCCAATGGATGTCTCAAGAAAATATATAATTTGTAAATAAGTATTCTTCAGAATTAACTTACTGGATGCTGGGGAAATGGCTCAGCAATTAAGAACACTGGCTGTTCTTGCAGAAGATCCAGGTTTGAATCCCAGCACCCACACAGTGGCTAACAACAACCCATAACTCCAGTTCCAGGGGATCTGACGCCCTCTTCTCTCCTCTGCAGGCATTGCATGACATAGGTGCTCTTACATATGTGCAAGCAATACATGCATACACATAAACTAAAAATAACAGATTTTGGGGGGTCTTTTTGAGACAGAGTAGCCCTAACTGGCCTGGAACTTGCTATGTAGACTAGGCTGGCCTTGAACTCATAGAAATTTGCCTGCCTCTGCCTCTGCTGGGATTAAAGGCATGTGCTACCATACCTGGCAAAATAAAATATTTTTAAAAGAATTACTTTCCTGTTTTGAAACCTTCAAGGAACTCCATACTATAATGGAATAGCAATTATTTCTAAGCTATCATTGTGGCCATAATAACTGAGTGGTTGATTTAGGAGTTGAAATTCAAGAAAGCATGTTTTACTATGTTTTTGTTACCTTCCTAATTTTTACCATGAACACTGCTACAGAGGAATAGTTTATAGACCTATACTGTTTATAGTCATATCACTGTTTTCTATATCAAGGAGGGTTAAATTCAGGAACAATAGTGTAAGTCATTCATTTTTCCATTTGAAAGTTTCTAAAGCATAAAACAGTGTTCTTTTTTTCCCTCAGAAATTTTGTGATGAAGTTAATCAGATAACCAATTCTGAAACTCTCTCAAGTATAGACAGTCTTGAAGCTGGAGAGCATGAAGAAATATATTTAGCACTTAATATGGAGCCTTCTTTATCAAGCCAGCAGAATTCTGTTTCCCTCAAATCAGCAAATCTGTCATCAGCTCATTTAACCTGCTTTGATGAGGATAACCTGTCATTCTCTAAAACTCAACATATAAATAATTGGCTTACAGATTTAAATGCTCAAAATACTCAGTCCATCAAGTCTTATTCTGATATTTTAAGTAGATCTAGTGTCCTACCTTCATGGGAATATTTGGATAATAAAGAACAAAATCCATCTTCTTTGAGTAGAACTGTGGAGAGAACCACAAGTGCTAATGATTCAGTGGTCTTTGTCTATAGTCGACCTGTAGTTACACTAGATAAAAAAGATGAAAACATCTCAGAAACTAGCGCTGTGAAGACAAGTGACTGCACTGATGGAGCCTTTAAAGGGGCACAACCGCCAGTGACTAAGAAACTGTCAGTTACCAAGAGCCCAGCATTTCCAGTCAGTAAAGCCTCGACCATACCAGAACATCTAACCTGGGAAGCAGCTTCATTTTCCATCCAAGAGAAGCCACTTGAGTTAACTCGGGAAAATAAAACCACTTCAATTCCTGCTTCATCTGTACCAGTGGCAACACCTTTAATTTTGCCATCTAATTCACAGTCAGCTAGGCCTTTGGCAGAGAATATGCACATAAAAGAAATTGACCCCATACAGTGTTCAGATAAGTTAGGTGAATTGAAAGATGCTAAAAGCAAAAAGATAAACTATTTTAACTGTAATAAAGAAGAGTTGTCTTTATTTTCAGATGATTTTCGGGCCACCTGTATACCTCAAAATTCCAATTCAAAAGATAGAAAGCAAAAACCAGCCGAACCACCAGCTCCATCATCTACTATAGTTGATGACTGTGAGTTAATTGACTGGCACAAGAAAATGAAGTACAACACTCATGAGCGAAACGGTGTGAGGTCACTTAAAAGTATTTTAAAGAAAGAATCTAAATATGAACCTGATTATCTTAAGGCAATAATTATAAATCAAGGCTTTAAGTTTAGGAATCAAAAAGCAGAGGCTATCAGAGATAGCATTGAATTAACAAAACAAAAAGGGAGAGGTGCAGAAATTCCAAAGACTATTAAAAAACTGAGGTGGTTTGATGAAACCGGTAACACAGAAAGCAGTGTGGGTGACCATCACCCAGTGAAGAGCAGGGCAGGAGCCGCTCGGCAGTGGTCGCAGCCGTCTCAGGCTAAAAGCTCTACCAGCAGCAGCCTAATTAGCGTTCTGGATTGTGCTACAAATTCTGCTGCTGGAAAGAAGTCCAAAGCTGATGCTGTCTCTGAAAAGGTTGCTGATTTAGGAGGATGTGAAACAGACCATGTGCCTTTGAACTCCTTTATACCTTCAGACTGTATCTTTACTAAACAAGCCTGGTCCACCTGCAGAAAAGAAGAAAGCAAAACCCCAGCACATACTAGTGACTCTAAAAGTTTGAAAGGTAAACCTTACAGAGGAGCAAAAGCGATCAGAAGAACAGGGTCTGCGAAAGTCCAGTCAGGCTTTGAATGCATGAACAGAAAAGCCACTGTCATTCAGTCAGAGTCTGCAAGCAAAGCCAACAACACATTGGTCCAAACTCAGGGTAAACTAATTATACCTCATCCTCCTCCTAAACCACCATCAAATATTAGAGGTGGTAAAAATATGCATATGTCTCAGTGTCAATCAATAATGCCTGAAAAGTCTCAAAATGTTACTGCACATAACTGGCTTAGTTCAGCATATGCACTACCAACAGAACACACTCTAAACCAGTGGAAGCAAGAAAGTAGCCCTGCGCCCTCAGATGCTTGTTCTGACCTGGTCACTGTGATACCGTCCCTGCCATCTTATTCTTCTGAGTGCCAAACTTCAGCAAAACTGAATCATTCAAATGCTACTCACATGGCTTCCCAGCAAGATAGGATGTTATATTGTGTGCAGAGAAGTCCTGTTTGTGAAGAAAGTTCTCAGTCTCTGACTCATAGGAATACTGAGGAAGTTCTTTCATGGAAAAGAAGGAGTAATAGGCACCTAAATGAGGGGGCCACTGGTAAGGATAAAACATTTTTATTATCGGCAAAATGTACAGCTTTAGATTCATATGAAATTTTCCCTCTTGATATATGGCAGTGTACACTATGGATATTGTTATTATTTAGTCTTATAAAAATAACTTAGCTCTTAATATTATAACTTGGCCTAATAGCTGAAGCTTTGAAGAGATTGTTCAATTAAAATTAGAAACTTGCTAGCTCTATTTTTCTTCCATAACTTCTCTTGTCAGTTTTAAAAAGGGAAAACAAGGAATAGGGTCTGATTTGTGCCCTGTATTATTCTGTCACTGCTACTGTAGTTAAATCTTCTGTCCAAGTAAGCACAGTGGACGATGCTAAGTTATTCTAAATTGATGAATATATGTGAGGCATGTTCCTTTTTTTCTTTAAAGCTCTTATATGAAGGTCAGACAAATGTCTTGGGATTTCAAGTGGAGAAACTATTAACAATTGTATCTGTTAAATAACATTTTAAAATAGAAGGCTAAAAGCACTATTAAGAGAAATTGAAGACCTAGATGGAGAAGAAGGTGTTTGCCATGTTGAGGTCTTAAAGTTCCAGCAAGACTGTGGGAATTTACAGACTCAATCTAATACTTAAATCACATTGAGATGTAGAAACACCAAAAATAACTGAACAGTCTCAAGAACAAAGTTATAAAACTTTAATTACGAGATATTATATCTAAAGCTCCAACAATTAACAACATGGAATGTGCACAGAATAGTTAGACCAATAAAATAGAAAACAATCTAGAAACAGACTCACATATTTAAATTCTTGATTTTTGGCAAAGCTTGTATAGCAGGGGAAAAGGCTCAACTTATCAATTGGATAGCTATATATATAGCCAGTAATCACTTATACACAAAAACCAATTCCATGTAAACTAAAGATTTAATGTGGAAAGTAAAACAAAAATTGTTCTAGAGGGGCTGGAGAGAGTGCTCAGTGGTTAAGAGCCCTCACTGCTCTTGCAGAGGACCCAGGTTCAATTCCCAGCACCTACATGATGGCTAAGAACTGTCTTAACTCTAGTTCCAGGGTAATCTGACGCCCCTCCTCTGACTTCCGAGGCATTGCACGACATGAGTGCACTCACATGCAGGCAGTATACTTATACACATAAAATAAAAATAATAAATAAAATATTTTAATTGTTCTAGAAATAATATAGGGAATATTATGATTTTAGCATACTCAAAAACTACAAACTATTAAGAATCATGGTAATTTGTATATATGCTGTATCTGTTCTTAGTCTGAATAATCTCCAGTTCACCAGACCTACACAAAGATCAATAAAGCACAAAAGTAAATAATTCAATCAGAAGTTATAAAAGTAGGGCTGGGCATGTATCTCAGTTGGTAGAGTGCTTGGCTAGCATCACAAAGTCCTGTGTTCAATCCCCAATACTCCATAAACTGGTTATGGTGGCAGACACCTGTATTTCCAACAATGATAAAGACAGGAGGATCCAAGTTCAAGGCCATCCTCACATACATATCAACTTGGAATCTAGCCAGGGCTACTTGAGACCCCATCTTTTAAAAAAAAAAAAAAACTGGACCAACAGGATAGCTAAGTGAAGAAAGGCACCTGAACCCACAATATAAAAGGAGAAAACTGAGGCCCACAAGTTGTCCTCTGACCTCCACATGAACACTGTCACATGCACACACCCACAAATACATATACATACACGCACAATATATAAAATGTTTTTTATTAGAGCTGGAGAGATGAATCAGCAGTTAAGAGTTCATGCCACTCTTTCAGAGGACCCAAGTTTGGTTCCCAGCACCCACATCAAGTGGCTCACAACTGCCTGTAACTCCAAGAGATCCAATGCCCGGGTGCCCCGTTAGGCACCTAGGCACCCACACATGGTGCACACCTTTAATCCCAGCACTTGGGAGGCAGAAGCAGGCAGATCTTTTTGAGTTCAAGGTCAGCCTGGTCTACATAGTGAGTTCGCAGCCAACTGGGACTACAGGGAGACCCTGTCTCAAAAAGACAAAAAAAATAAATTTTTTTAAAAATTATATGGGGAGCTACAGAGAAGGCTCAGCAATTAAGAGTACTAGATGTTCTTGCAGAGGACCTGGGTTTGGTTCCCAGCACACATGGTTGCTAACAGCTGTCTGTGACTCCAGTTCCAGGGGATCTGATGGCCTCTTTTGGCCTCCGCAGGCATTGCATGACATGGATGCCCTTACACCCATGCAAGCAATACACTCATACACATAAGCAGGGCTGGTGGCACATGCCTTTAATCCCAGCACTTAGAGGTAGAGACAGGCAGATCTCTGTGCGGTCAAGGCCAGCCTAGTCTGCATAGTGAGTTCCAGGTCCACTGGGACAACAGAGAGACCCTGTCTCAAAAAAAGCAAAAGAAAAAAAAGTAACAAAATTTTCAACATATTATTAGAACTTGTCCCCAGAAAGAAGACTGATGGGAGGCCAAAGGATGAGATAAAATCTTTACATAACAATCAGTAGTCAAGGACATTTTCATTTAAGGTATTTTTTAAACTCTTAACAAATTAAGGAAGATAGAGATATGTAGCAAGACTTAGAGGAAGAGTGTCCTAAGCATAGACAACAGTACAGTGACTGTATTGGTGCCCAAATTATCTCACTGGAAACCATAACGTTTGGCATGTCATAACATTTAATGTATTTGTTAGGTAGCAATTGGTCACATACCTATATGAGTGGGGGGAAAAATACAGTGCCTTTTTAACTAAGTCCTGATTCATTAGTGTGCTGTGAAATCAATTTAGTAATTGGTAACCAGTAAGAGCCAGAGGTTTAGATTTTAGAGCCCAGCTGACTAGAGCTAAATCTCAACATTTTCCCTTTCTGTGCTTTAATTTCTTTATCTGTAAAAGTAATACTGAGGCTAGCAAGATAGTTCAGCAGGTAAAGGGCACTTGCCGCCAAGTCTGATGACCTGAGTTTGGTCCCCAGGACCAACATGGTGGAAGGGGAAAACCAACTCCTACAAGTTATATTCTGACCTCTACACATATGCACGCACAAAAATAAATAAGTAAATAATAAATAGTAAAGAAAATATTTTTAAGTAATGATTCCAGTGCCTCTAACTCTTATAACAATACCTGGGAATTATAAATGCTAATTAAATATTAGCTAGAATTATGCTATTTCTTATTTTCTAAGACCAGATGTTTAGTTCCTGGCCAACTTCCCAGAAAACTAGAGCTTTTTTTTTCTTTATCTCTTCATTGTTTTGCACATACTACGCATCATATACATACATATGTATATGTGTATGTGTGTATAATTAGATTCAGTGTTCAAACTGATATTCTCCAGTTAATCTAATTTTAGGACTCAAAATATTTTAAATTTTTATTATTTCATTTTAGGTGTATAAGTGTATTGCCTGTGTGTATGTAAGTGCATCATGCTGTGCAATGCCCACAGAGGTCAGAAAAGAGCATCAGATCTCCTAGAACTGTAGTTATGTAGATGATTGTTAGCCGCCATATGAGTGCTGGGAACTGAACCTAAGTCTTCTGCAAGAGCAGCCAGTGATCTTAGCCGCTGAGCCATATCTCCAACCTGAACTCAAAATATTGAAAACTTTTCTACGATCTGAACTTTTATCATTAAGCATATACATTCTCCCAAGTACTTCCCAAGACATTTTATCCTTATACAAAATTCTATTCCCAAGACCTGATAAATTTCTACCCATTCGCTCCAGGAACCCTAACTGCACACCATCACAGCATTGTGCTTTTCACATGATGTTCTTCTGACTCAAAGTGCCCTTTTGCTTGGTGTCTTAGTCTTCTGTTGTGATAAGACACCGTGACCAAGGCAACTTATAGAATGAAGAGTTTATGTGGCTTATGGCTCCAGGGGAGAGTCCATCATGATGAGGGAGGCATGGCAGCAGGAGGTGGCCGGAGCAGAAAGCCAAGCAATCACATCTTCGAGCAGGTACAGGAAGCTGAGAGAGACTAGAAATCTGGCAGGGCTTAAGAACTCTCAGAGCCTGCGCCCAGTGACCTGCTTCCTCTACAAGCCCACACCCTTTAAGATCTCCCAAAACGGCACCACCAACTGTGGATAAAATGTCAAAATACTTGGAGCCACTACACTTGGGACTCAACTACTCCTTTAAGACTGGGCTCAGACATAACCTTTTCTGAGAAACCATGATTCTGCAGTCACTATAGCCTCTGTGCTTTCACTTTATCTATCTATAGTTCTAAGTAAAATTTAAGCATTTTACTGTAACCTTTTTAACTTTATACCCTTTCTTCTAAGCCAATGGACTCAGTATTTGTATTGTGTCACTATGAATAAGAATTTTGAGCATGCATGCATATGCCTTACACATATATTATTGTGCTAGTGCATATGCCAATAAGTTCAGTCAGTAACTGGCATTTTTAAAGGAAGATGAAATAAAACATTAAATTTTTAAATTGTATATTTGTAACATTTTAAATAATTATAAATATTTTACCATCAACTACACAAACTGCTTTTGCTCTCATGTTGTTAATCATGTTCTCAGTGCATAGTTTTCTAATTTTATTTACTTTATTCCATATAATATCATTGCCTAATGTCTCACAACAAAGTACACATTTAAGTTAGATTCACTGTTATAATTCTTCATTTTTTTTAATTTATGACACAGTTTGAAATAGACAGTGATAGTGTCAGTGTGTTTGGTGACCAGAGATATGATGAGAATAAGGGATGTGGCGGTCCTGCCATCCTCGTGTGCCTGTCCTCACACTGTTAGTGCTAGCTGTGGTGTAGGACGTTGTGGTGGTTTTAGTGATACAACAAGCATAGAAAACTGACATGAGCATTCACGACTCACCTTAGTTAGTAAAACATTACATACGCAATGAAAGCACAACAAAGGTGTTCTCTTTCACTTTCACATTGTGTGCGGACTTGTTGAGATGCTGCATGAGTCCATAAATATACTTAACCTGAGCACATACAAATTTTAGTGCATTGCAGGAAAGTGAGGAACACTAAGGAACAATGGTGCCAAGCTCTCTCACCGGGGACTTTCCTTCCTTTGAGATAACTGAGTTTGCTGTGTTATATATGACAGTCTGCCTTACCATCAAACCAGGGTGCCAGATCAAACATATATTACACAAGTCAAGTTTAATTTCTACTTTTTTGAAACATATAAATTGGAGTTTTACTCTGTTCTTCCTGCATACCAATAGCACATCATGCATATCCTCACAGTGTCCCACCATATACCCTCACTAGCAGGAACTGTGATGAGGGCATCCTCGCAGCCGTGCCATGCAGAGAACCTAACAGAGAAACTCAGTAAAACTTCACTGGCCAAATGGAGGAAAGTACAGAGCTTTCTGTGAAGTCTAAAGGTAACCTGAGATTTTGTAGTGGATACATACTACCTACTGCATAATTTTGACGTTGGCATTTGTTTAAGATTCTACTGTTACAAGAAGAAAAAGAATTGTTGAGAATAAATGGAGAAACCTTTTAGAGCAGAAAAGGAAAAACTCTGGATCTGTAGGCGCAAAGCACACTGAGCAAATGATCGTAAGTATCGTCTCCATCTCAGTTCAGTAGTGGAAACTGAAAACCAGAGTGTTCTTGCAGTAAACTGAACCTCAACGCAAACATGAATATAGATAACACATTTGTGGTGCCATCTTGGAATCTCATTCTAGTATCTTGTTGCACTTATTTGCCATATTCAAATGAGAAAAAAAATCAGTTACCAGTGGTTTTAAACCATCTTTAAGAAATTATTATTTGACTTTTATTGTTTATAGCTAATTATAGAAAAAGAGGCCACTCAGAATTAAATTCCTCAGTTATTTAAATATGCATTAATAGAAGGAAAGGAAGGAAGAAAAAGACAGAATGGCAATGTTTGTAGCATAATTTTTTTCTTTAGTCTTTTGAGACGGGTTTCCCTGTCACCCCCAGCTGGCCTGGAACTCACTGTATAGACCAGACTGGCCTCAATCTCACAGAGATCCACCTGCCTCTGTCTCTGGAGTTCTAGGACTAAGCGTGTGCACCACCACACCCAGCAAGTAGTACAAAGACATGTTCATCTAGGGACCTTTTATAAGTGACTCTGAATTACATAATGTCTTTAATAACAATTTAACAAAAACTAATGTGACTGTCTGAGATAGAGGCATTAATAAAAGCCAAAAGCATAATAATGGTTTTAAATGATGTGGAAATTTTATGAGGGCTAAATAAGTGTGGTCTAATATGACATGTTCTAGAGGCCTGACTTGACCTAAGGATTGACTTTACAATATTGAAAATAAAATGGATAAATAAATAGCATTTTTTTTAACTTGGAGCTTCCACATTATCACTTCTAGCACTCAGGAGGCAGACGTAGGTGGATCTTTGGGAGATCGATGCCAGCTTGATCTACATAGGAAGTTCCAAACCAGCCAAGACTATATTGTGACCCCCGTCTCAAGAAAACAAAACAAAAATCACTTCTAATTTTTTGATAGAGCTAGAATAGGGTATTCTATGAAGAATTTACATTTTGAGGTATAAGTTTAAGGTCTTATCATTTGTGTATTATGGGAAGTATTAATTTTTACACACTTTTCCCCAGAACTTGGGCTCAAACCCAGAGCTTCTTACATGTTAGGAAAACACCTTACCACTGAGCCACATCCACAGTCTAAGACACATTAGTTTTTATAAGGAAAATGTTATTAATATAGATAACAACCAAACATGACCTAATCGTATCAGCAAAACAAGCCATTTAGTTATGGATTTATTTAAGTTTTGTGTCATTATCAACATAGTCTAGTGGCTTAAAAACAAACACAGTTTCCTGATTACAAATACAGTCATACCTACTAAGTCTTTCCTTTTTGGATTTCCATATTGATTCCCATCAATCATCTCAAAATTTATAAAGTGACTACATTATTTTTCTTCAGTTTTATCAAGATGTCTCAAATTTGGGGCTGGAAGATGGCTTAGCAGTTCAGAACACTGACTGTTCTTGGAGAAGACCCAGTTTCAGATCCCTGCACACACATGGCAGCTAACAACTGTCTGTAACTCCAGTTCCAGGGGATCTGACGACCTCTTCTGTCCTCAGCAGACATTGCATGACACGAGGGCACTTACCTACATGCAGACAATACACTCATACACATAAAATAAAATAAAAATTTTAAGATGTCTCAAATTTAAAGGTAAAATAACTTTTAACTTTTGTTGCTATAACTACAAAAAAACAGAACAAGTGAATTTTTTTTAGTTTATTTTTATTTTCTGTGTATAATTGTTATGCCTGCATGTGAGTGCACCCATGGAGTACCGTGCCCATAGAGAACAGAAGAGGGCATCAGATCCCCTAGAACTGGAGTTACAGATGGTAGTTACTGCCGTGTGGGTACTGGGGTTCAAACCCGGGTCCTCTGCAAGAGCAGTCAATGCTCTTAACTGCTGAGCCATATCTCCAGCCCCTGAACAAGTAAAATTTTAATGCCTGTTACTAGTGTGCTCTCAATTCTTTTTCTTTACTCTCTCTCTTCTCTCTCTCTTCTCTTCTCTTCTCTTCTCTTCTCTTCTCTTCTCTTCTCTCACACATCCACTTAAGCATCTCCCTAAGCCTTATTAGCCTCAGAATAGATTGGTGTTCTGAATCAAAGTTTGGTTTTTGGGTTTTTTTTTTTTTTACCCTTAGTATTTCATTGTGGTTTTGTGTTTTATTCGAGAATCTAATCAAGCATTCAGCTGCTACAACAATGGCCCTTGTTACCTTGTCTTAGGGAATGGGCTTTATCTTGCTGTATTTTGCCCAACTCTATGTGGAAAAAACCTGAAGGAGATAAATGTAAAGAAACCATACTTGCCATTTTGCACCAGAGTTTCAGTACAAAGTCTCAAGTGTATAATACTGGCAAGAGTACAGCGGAGCACAGCTGCTGCAGGAGTCTGTCTTTACTCTTCAGATCAGACTACAGAAATGCCCAGTATATAGTACTACTCAGGTTCTAAAGCAGGCTGTACTCCGGAAGAAGAGGGGGCTCCTTTCAGATAGTTTTGAATGGCACTTACTGGTGCTGCTCAGAGATTTCTAGATTCCCTGCAACAAAGGGGCAGCGTTATCTTTAAGGTTCATAATCTCAGATACTTACCTGTTTTTGATAGTAGCCACAGCCAGAAGATTTTGGCTTGTAGTGATTCATACTTACAAAGCCCTCTAAGTTGTAAAGCTTAATAGGTTTTCTACTTTTATTTCAAACAGTTCATTGACTCCCAGATTACTTTTGTTCTTCCAAATATCTAAAGCAACTCCAAACCTGAAATTGTGATTAGACATAAAACATTTTTGAGTATTTATTTACCATTCAAAGGCCTTAATCCAGTAATTCTTGATTTCTGCCCCAAAATAAAGAAAATAGACAAGTTACTGAAATGGTAACTGAAAACATATACAGTAATTAAAAGATTTTTTTAAATCTATGAACATAAATTTAAATGTTGAATTATATTCTGATTTAATATCTATTTTTATAGAATTTTGGGCAAAGTGTCCAGCTAAGTTCAAGTGAGCCAAAACAAACTACAAGGGGCTCGTCTAAAACTGAAGAAGGTATGTTTCAGTTTAACATTTTCTTAGAGCTTTGTTCCCAGTAACTTTTTTCTTAACTGTATTTTCTCAGGTCTTTGTGTGTTAGGTAATTATTTAGACCTGAACTTTTCTTACCCTGGCACATTTAGTTCAGTCTCAGTTTTCCTTTATTCTAAATAATAGTGTGTTAATTACACATCTTTCTACAACAGCTATCTCTGACTTGTCAATTATTTCTGTAGGTATATTCTCAGAAGTAAAATTATAATACTTGCTATGTAATTAATAATGAATATTTGTTGAATTAAACTGCATGTTAAATGAATACTAGATAAAAGGAAATAAGCATTGGCATGGCTTTTCAAACATGTCACTTAAGTATTTTCCTTCATTCAGAATTCTTCCAGTGGTGTATGAGGTACAGTCACTACTCGTGTTTGTTTAATGTGATAGGCAAAGAAATTGCATCATATTTATTTTTATATTTT
>NW_008351697.1:2280611-2302070 GCF_000622305.1 Nannospalax galili
TTCCTAAGTTATATTTTTTATATATGCTTTTATTTTTATTTTTTCATTTAGTGATTACTGAGAATTAACTTTCTACTCTCAAATACATATTATATATATAGTTATAGATAAAACATACAGAAGTCTTGACCTTTATAAATTTAAAGCCTATCAAGAGATTGGTCTGGCCTTAAATAAACATGATGTAGTCTTTTCTTAGTGATGTTACTTTTAAACTCAAAGAAGTGTGGTGGTGCAGGCCTGGAATCCCCAGCCATTCAGGAAGCTGAAGCAGGAAGATGCAAGTTCAAGGCCTGTGTAAGCTACAGAGTGAGCTCAGGGCCAGCCATGGCAACGTAGTGAGACCCTATTTCAAAAATGTTTAAAGTAAAAGGAGAGTTGGGTAGATGTAGCTCACATGTAGGCACTTGCCTAGCAAGGCTCTGGGTTCAATCTCCAGTACCATGAAAAACAAAAATAAATGGAATCAAACAACTTTTCCAATACAAAAATTTAGAGGTGTTTATTTCTTTGTCCTCTGGGTAGCTTTCCTTACACTTAACTCTTTAATTTCTCCAAAATGTATCTAAATTAATGGTGGGAAGTAAAACTCCAAGTTTATTTTTTTAATATTTCATTATTTTTATTCTATGTATATGAGTGTATTGCTTGCGTGTACGTAAATACATCCATGCCCACAGAGGTAAGAAGAGGGCATCAGATCCCCTGGAACTTGAGTTGTGGATAGTTGTTAGGTGCCATGGGGGTGCTGGGAACCAAACCCAGTTCCTCTGCAAGAGCAGCCAGTGCCCTTTACCTCTGAGCCATCTCTCCAGCCCCCAAGTTTATTTTTTCAAGCAATGAACCAATTTTTGAGTCACCGTTCCCTTCTCTCAGGCTATTGATACCTCTTTGATTATATGGTCTTCCTGTAACTGTGACTGTTTCTAGGCTATCAATTTTCATTGATCATCTAATTTTCTTAAGTTCCTTTTCTATTACTCTTATTCATAGCTCATTTAAACAGATGTTGTAAAAACAACACCAAATTATCCTTGTACTACCAACAGAAAATTATATAAGAATAATGTATTTTTTTTCTTTAGTTCAATGAACACTAGGGATTTGTATTGCCTCACTGCTGTAATTTTAAGTATTTTCTTACCTTGGGATGGAAAATGTTAGCTATATAAATAAAATGCAAAATAGCAAATATTTGCTGGGCTTCTGTTTGTGACATGAATGCATACAGATATATTTCCACTAAGTAGATATTAGGGCTGATCCCAAAAACAAAAAGGGACCAAAGCATAATGGGTGTTTCTGTAGTTTCAGATAGTACTTCTGAGTTTTTGATGGCGGAAAACTTTGTGAACACTTCAGTACCTGAGGATGAGATTCTAACTGTTATGAATAGCAAGCAGATGCAGAAACCAAATCTGTCCATAAATAAGACGCAACAGTCCAACATCTGTGCCCTGTCATCTGAAGAGCAGAAGATCCTACAGTCCCTTAACCGTCTCAATGAAAGGCTGTACTGTAAGTGTGGAAGGACATCTTTTGTTAGAAATATGGTATTTTGTTCTTAAGCCTATTTTAAATTTTAATTCAAAACCTTGAAGTAAAAATACAAAATGTATTCAGATTATCACCTTCTTAATACAGTGTATAAAACTGAAAATATTTTAATAGTTAATATTATTGCAGCTATGCCTTATAACTTGTGATGATACCAATTTCTTTGCCTTGCCGATTTTAGAAAATTACTGTGTTTTAACAGAACAGAATACGTATCTATACTGACCATCATGAAAATAACTATAAAATTCTTCATTAAGTATTTTTAAAATGGCAGCATAGCTGGGCATGGTGGCACACACTATTAATCCTAACACTTCACTTGGGAGGCAGAGGTAGGTAGATTTCCTAACCTGGTCTACATAGCATGGTCCAGGCCAGCCAGGGCCACATGAGACCCTGTCACAAAAAAAAAAAAAAAAAAACCTCAGTATCTACTGGGGAGATAGATAAGGACGTAGGACGTGGGCCCGGGGCACATGCCTGTAATGTCAGCACTTCAGTGGCTAAAGCAGGAGGATCAATACAAGTTGAAGGAAGCCTGGGCAACTTATAAACTACAGACTCAGTCTGGGTGACATAGGAAGACCCTGTCTCAAAAAACAAAAAGAAAAAAGAAGATGAAAATTTTTTTTTACTTAGGAGGTTAAGGTAGAGCTGCAAGCAGCTTTTAAGCTGTAAATATTAAGAGACGTTAGAAAGGAAGATCAAAACCATGGGACCTACTAGAAATTTGTAGTATCAGAAAAGACTCTCCATCATTAAATTGAGCCAGTCAAAGACCTATGCTTTTCATCACAGAAACTGGAGAGGTTTTTTAAAAGCTTACATATCACTGGGCTACAGGGAGACAGGGTCTTCCTGTACCCCCAACTGGCCTGGAACTCACTATGTAGACCAGGCTGGCCTTGAACTCACAGAGATCTGCCTTCCTTTGCCTCCCAAGTGCTGGGACTACAGGCATGTGCCACTGCACCCAGCTAGTTTACATATCTTAAACTTCAGTATTGAGCAGGTGAAGGAAGGGAGGAATACATCTCTAAGAATTCAGAAACAGTCGAATGTATGCATGACACCTGTTTATAGCCCATATTCATACCGAGTGATCTGTAAAGATTTAAGCAAATAATTTAATTTATAATGGTCTCAAACTCTAATACTCTCAAAATAGTTGAAAAAAATATTTATATCCCTTTTGGAAAAACCTACCTATATTTTAGTCTTCAGAGAATTATCACAAATGAAAGCAGTCCATTTTAATTTAATAAAAATTAAAATAACTAACCCAAGGGCTGGAGAGATGGCTCAGGAGTTAAGAGTACTGGCTGTTCTTGCAGAGGAACCAGATTTGAATCCCAGCACCCACACGTCAGCTAACAACCATCCATAACTCCAGTTCCAGGGGATCTGATGCCTTCTTCTGTCCTCCCCAGGCACTGCACAACGTGGGTGCACTTACACACATGCAGGCATAACACTTATACACATAAAATAAAAATAAACAAATCAAAGAAAATTACTAATACATAAAGAAAAAGGTACCATTTTTAAAAAATCAAAGGAAATCATAAGACAGACTAAATAGACCCCAAAAGGATTTTATGTAATGAAATTACAGGATACCAAATATAAAATAACTCTATGTATATGCTTTAAAGTAAACAGAAATATGTTTTAAAATCCAATCAGGAAATAAGAAACTATAAGAAATGACTAAGCCTTTGGAAAATTACAATGCCTAGAAATGGAAAATATGAGTAAGTTAAATTTATAATCCAACTGATTATTTATAAATACCAGATTGTAACATTTGAAGAGAGAATTAATAAATATTAAGCTGAATAAATATACAGCTTAAATGACAAAGGAGTGAAGGCCCGCAATGGGTGAGGCAGTATCTGAAGTGGCCATGGCTGCCTTTTTGTGTGTGTGTGATAGGGTCTCCATGCAGCCCAGTTGGCCTGAAACTCACTATGTAGACCAGGCTGGCCTCAATCTCAAAGAGATTGGGTGCTAGGATTAAAGGTGTATCACCAAGCCCAGCATGGCTGCCAAGTTTTCCAGTCTGATGAGTACTACCAACATATAGAATGAAAAGCCAACACATTTCAGAGTAAATAAAAAGAAATTCCCTTAGCACAGACAGGTTCTGGGTTCAAGCCCCAGCAGAAGGGGAAGATGGAGAGAGAGAAGGAGAGAGTAAAGAGGGAATTGAAAACATCTCCTTTATCCTGAAGTGCTCAAAAGATGAAAAAAAACATTTTTTTTTTCCAGACAAAATCTCCCCATGTAGCCCTGGCTGACCTAGAACTTGCTATGTAGACCAAGCTGGCCTAAACCCAGGGAGATCTGTGTGCCACAGCCTCCCTAGTGCTAGGATTAAAGGAATGTACCACCACAACCCCCTTCCAGAAAAATTCTCTTTTAAAAAAAGAGAACAAAAGGAAAATATAACACTTGAATGAAGAGTGTGTATAAAAGTCAAAGTACTAGAAATTCCCGTTTATCAACTGCAGTTTTATATAATTGTTTCTAATCCAATTGCCTCTAATTTTGGACCTAATGTAAGAATTATTTCTGGGGTTGGTAGGGAATCTCTTACTCAGTTTTGAATAGTTTGACACATCAGAATCTCATAACTGACTTGTTAGTGACTCTGTATGCAGGACAGATTATTTTGTGTTGTGGTGTAATTTTTCAGACATACAAGAAGCCATTTGCAAAAATCCATCCATCAAAAATACTTTTCAGATAATACCACTTCTGGTAAGTATTTCAAAAAGGTCCTTTTTTTTCTTGTTTTGTGGAGAGAGAGAGAGAGAGAGAGAGAGAGAGAGAGAGAGAGAGAGAGAAATTTTCAGTCTAACAGACATACATATTTACACAAATATCGTATACCAGGTGAGATAAGATTATGTGAGGCACAAGCTTAAGAAGCCACGGAATGAAAGAATCGCCTGTGGCTGGAGGAGAGCAGGAGACATTCAGGTTTTCTCAGACTCAGATCCCACTTGTACCTTCACAATTCTCAATTTAGATACTGGCCAGAGAAATGTTTTGTTGAATTAACTGGATGTTCTTCTGTTTTTAATCAGTACCCTCTGTTCTGAAATCTTGACAGGAAAAGGTAAGATGGTGCAGAAACACTGTATCTCTTACTACCATCTCTTACATGAAGCACAGTGTTCTCAGCTGTGTTCCCACGGTCCTGTTCTGACCCGGTGTGACAGTGAATAACAGCAAAGGAGGAAGAAGCTGGCCTGCCCTCTGGAAGCTTCCTGCCCCTTGAGGCACTCAGTTCTCGGAGGCCTGTAGGTTTGGGTGCTATGCTTTGGGGCAGAGCATTCTTGCCAGCATTCTTCGATTTCTGACTAATATTTTTGGGGGCTACTTTTTATATAGTAGATTGGATTTCCCCTAAATTTTTTGTTTCCATTAATACTTCAATAATATTTACAGTGATGATTTTTCTTTTTTAATTTCTAATGAAAAAAATGGCTCAGCCAGGCATGGTGGCACACACCTTTAATCCCCCCACTTGGGAGGCAGAGGCAGGAGAATCTCTGTGAGTTCAAAGCCAGCCTGGTCTACATAGGGAGTTCCAGGATAGCTGGGGCTACAGGGAGACCCTGTCTCAAAAAGACCCCCCCAACACTAAAAGTTGAAAATTCTAAGTATCCTTCTTTAATTGACTCATGCAGTATGAGGCATTGCTCAATTCAAATCTTAGGTACATTTTTCCTCAAGGGCATCTGAATCTATGGAGAAATGTCAGTTAATGGCCTTAAAGATCAAATTTGTGGTGGATTATCTTTTCTAATATGTGTCTGTATGCAAGTATTTTGTTGAGAATTTTTGCATCTATGTTCATTAAGGATATGGGTCTGTGGTTCTCTTCTTTGGTTGTATCTTTACCTGGTTTTGGCATTAGAGTGATGCTGGCTTCATAGAAGTTTAGGAGTTCTCCCTCTGTTTCTATCTCTTTGAATAATTTAAGTAGTACTGGTTGTAGATCTTCTTTAAATGTCTGGTCTTCTTTTACTGTCTGATCTTCTTTAAATTCTTCTGTGAATCCATCTGGGCCTAAGCTATTTTAGTTAGGAGGTTTTGCATTCCTGTTTTGATTTCCTTATATGTTATGGGTCTGCTTTAAGCTGTTGATCTCCTTGGTTTAGCTTTGGTGGTTCCCATGATTTTAGGTATTCATCCATTTCTTTCAGGCTTTCAAATTATTATTAATAGAGTATAGGTTTTTAAGGCATTCCCTTATAATGTTCTGGATCTTTTGGGTGTCTGTTGTGATGTTTCCCCTTTCATCTCTGATTTTGTTGATTTGGAGGTACTCTTTCTTTGGTTAACTGAGCTAAAGGTCTGTCTTGTTTATCTTTTCAGAGAACCAACTCTTTGTTTCATTGATTCTTTGTATTGTTTTCTTTGTTTCTATTTCATTAATTTCTGCTCTGAATTTTGTTATTTCTTCTCATCTACTGGATTTGGGTTTCATTTGTTTTTGTCTTTCTAGTATCTTGAGTTGTAATGTTAAGTCATTGATTTGTGCTCTGATTTTTTTTTGTCTTTTTGAGACAGGGTTTCCCTGTAGCCCCAGCTGGCCTGGAACTTACTTTGTAGACCAGGCTGGCCTTTAACTTATAAACTTCACCTGCCTTTGCCTCCCAAGTGTTGATATTAAAGGCATGTGCCACCATGCCTGGCTCTTTCTGATTTTTTAATGTAGGCACTTAGAGCTATAAACTTCCCTATTAGGACTGCTTTTAATGTGTCCCAGAGATTGTGTTGTGTTGTACTATCCTTTTCATTTAGTTCCAGGAACACTTTAATTCCTTTCTTAATTTCTTCTTTGACCCATTCATTCATCATTCTGGAGTGTGTTGTTTAATCTCTTTGAGTTCATGTAGTTACTAGAGTTTCTTTTGGTGTTGAGTTTAAGCTTTATTGCATTGTGGTCTGATAGAATACATGGAATGATTTTAATTTTTTGTATTTGTTGAAGTTTATTTTGTGCCCCAATATGTGGCCAATTTTAGAGAAAGGATGCTGAACATAAAGTATATTCTTTGGTGCTTGGGTGGAATATTCAATAGATATCTGTTAGGTCCATTTGATGTATGGTATCTTTTAATTCAGATTTATCTCTATTCTTTTATGGTTGATCTATCTATGGGAGATAGTGGGATATTGAAGTCACGTACTTTTATTGAGTTGTAGTTAATCTGTGTCTTAAAGTCCTGTAGTACTGTTTTTATGAAATTAGGTATACCAGAGTTTGGTACATATATGTTCAGGGTTGTAATATCTCCTTGGTCAATTGTTCCTTTGGTCAGAATGAAGGAACCTTCTTTATCTCTTCTGATAAGTTTTAGTTTGAAGTCTGTTTTGTCAGATATTAGAATTACAACCCCAGCTTGTTATTTAGTACCATTTTCTTGGAATATTTTTTCCCATACGTTCACTTTAAGGTAGTGCCTATACTTGAAAGTGAAATGGGTTTCTTGCAGACAACAAAAAGATGGATTTTGTTTCTTAATCCATTCAACTAGCCTGTGTCAGCTGGGGTGGTAGCACATGCCTTTAATCCTGGCATTCAGGAGGCGGAGACAGGCAGATCTCTGAGTTTGAGGCCAACCTGGTCTACATAGCTAGTTCCAGGCCAGCTGGAGCTACAGAGAGCCCTGTAGCAAAAAGAAAAAAAAAAAAGGCAACTAGCCTGTGTCTTTTGATTGGGGAGTTCAGGCCATTGATATTTAAAGTTATTATTGAAAAATGTATATTGGTTACCATCATTTTAAGTTCTGTTTGTATTCTTGGTCTAATTTTGTGTTTCCACAATTATCCCTTCATTTAGTTTCTTTCTGTTGCCTCTTGGCCTCCTTTCTTTTAGTCCTTTGTATTGCTTTGAGTATTCTCTGAAGGGCTGATTTGGTGGACATGAATTCTTTCAGCCTATTCATGTCATGGAAGATTTTTCTTTCCCCTTCCACTATAATAGACCATTTTTCTGGGTAAAATATTCTGGATTCACATCTATGGTCATTTAGGACTAGGAGTATTTTGGTCCAGGCTCTTCTGGCCATCATAATTTGCATTGAAAAAAGTCAGCTGTAATTCTGATGGGCTTTCCTTTATGTGACTTGTTTTTCTCTTGCAGCTTTTAGTGTTCTCTCCTTGTTCTGGACATTTAGTGTTTTTACTATGATATGGCATGGGGAGTTTCTTTTCTGATCTTGTCTATTTGGTATTCTGTGAGCTTCTTGTATTTGTATGGGCATGTCTTTCCTTAATTTTCAGAAATTTCTTCAACAGTCTTGTTGAAGATCTGGTCAATACCATTTACCTGAGATTCTTCTCCTTCCTCTGTGCCTATGAGGTGTAAAATTGGTCTTTTCATGGTGTCTCACATTTCCTGCTCACTCCATTTCTGGGTTTTTTTTTTAACTTTTCATATTCTTTGCTTGAGCGGTCCAATTCTTCAACTTTATTGTCCAGTCTTGATACTGTTTTTCATTTCATTGGTTTTATTGGTGAGGCTTTCTGCTGTGATTTCAAATTAACTTATTGAGTTTTTCGCTTCCCTCTTCATTTCAGCCTGAGTTTTCTTCAATATTTCTATCTCTCTTGTGAATTCAGTCAGAGGTTTATCCCTCTCTTCTTTTTTTAATATTTATTTTATGTGTATGAGTGTATTACTTTCATGTATGTAAGTGCACCCATGTCATGCAATGCCTGTGGAGGTCAGAAGAGGATGTTGAATCCCCTGGAACTGGTGTTAGAATGATTGTTAGCCCCCATGCAGGTGCTGGTAATCAAACCCAGGTCCTCTGTAAGAACAGCCAGTGCTCTTAACCACTAAACCCTCTCTCCAGCCCCCTCCCCATCTTCTTTTAGTCCTTTGATTTGTTTGTTCATATGTTCTTTAAATTCATTGAATTCTTTGATCATGTTTATGACTGTTTTTTTTTAAATTCTGTGTCCTGGGTTATCTCTAGGGGGCTCTCACTATAGACCTTTTCTATAGGACTGATGGTGTTTGGTGGTGTTTGGTTTTTCATATTTTTTTTCTTTGTGGTTATGGCGTGTGTATTTCTTTTGTTGCTTGTGATTCTAGTACGAAGCTCGGGCCTTCCTTTGTTGAGTTGAAGTTTGATTCTGTTTGTATTACTGGGTGTACCTTGGTTGATTGGATATGAAAAGCTGATTAGCCTAGGCTCTAGGCTTCAGGTTCTGTCTTTTGATTTTATATTGGAGGGACCAGATGGCTCCATTCAGGCTATTCAGGAGCTCTCCAAAAGGGTAACGGTGCATTGGCTAGTTAGGAGCTCTTCAGAAACCTCCAATGGATAGTGCCAAGGTCCGAGGAAAGGAGATGGGAGTGCTGGCCCCTACTAGTCAGCTGGGATGCCTAAGCCCTGGAGCACTGGGAGGAACTGCAAGTGATCCCAAAGCAGGAGACAGGGCATGGCACCATTTGGGAAGCTCACCTGGCAGAGGCCCTGGTCCAGCGCTCTCAGGCAGTCTCCCCAAAACATAAGTTCAACTGTATAAGAAAAATAGTTTTATCATGTTGAGCAGTGATATACCAATGATGGATAACTCTCCAGTTGCATTAGCTCAGAATGCTGGTTTCATTTTTAAATTTTTATTACATTTGTGTGTGTGTGTGTGTGTGTATGCACGCGTGCACACACACACTATGGCATATATGTGATGGTCAGAGGACAACTTGAAGGGAGCCTGTTCCTCCACATGTAGGTCCTGGGGATGGAACTCAGGTAATGAGGTTTCGCAGGAAGCACCCTTACCTGCTAAACTATCTTCCTGGCCCAATTTTTTAATATTTTTATTTCATTAGTGTATATTCATTCTATATTCCAGTAACAATTTTTCCATGTGAGAAATCTGACTGTGACCATCTTTGTCAGTTCTGACATTCATTCTTATTACTGTAATGCTTGCTTCTCTTAAGGAAATTACAGCCATAAGTGACTGAGGTCTCTTCACACCAGCTCAGCTTAAAACAGTGCACCAAACACAGACAACAGCAAAATCAGATGAGAGACTGCTGTCTAGTCAGAAAATTACTCTGTTGAGATATTTCCAATGTGCCCATGCCCAATTCCTAACTTCACTTTAGTATTTTAGATTTTCTTTTCTACGTCCAAATTCAGTCCATCTAAGCACCAACTTAGTGCCACTTTCTCCCTGAAGCTGTGCATAGCAAATCCAGTTCCTGATGCCACCAGCCTCTCTGAATTTACTGCCATGGGGCCAATTTTGTACTTGTATCACGCAGATATTCCTATTAATTGTCTTTCTAAATCCTTGGAATGTTATTCTTTGAAGTCTAAATTGTTCTTCCCTTACCTATCTGCTGTTTTAAAAGTAGCACACACTAAATACATAGAAAACATTGACTTTCTATATTTCTTTTGTTTTGCAACAGGGTCTCCCTATAGCCCCAGCTGGCCTGGAACTCACTATGTAGACCAAGCTGACCTTGATCTCACAGAGATCTGCCTGCCTCTGCCTCCCTAGTGCTAGTATTAAAGGCATACACCATGATACCTAGCTATTTTTTATGATGTTTATGCACATTCTTTAAATAATCTCTTTTTCAGACTACAGTGAATGAAGTGATTTACTTGAATATAGAATCTAATATTTTAAAGCCATAAAAATACCACTATTCCTGGGGTCCTTCAGTGAACATTAATATTTAATAAATTAGTACTCTTTAGTGGCAAATGGAAATTGTTGAAATAGGAACTGGGTTCCTTCAACTGAAAAGTGCTGTGCTATAGGACAGAGAGGATGAACACGATCATCGTGTTCATCCTGTACTATAGCATCCGTGAGCCTATCTTAGTTAACTTACACATGAAGCCTAGCTGAATAGTGCTGAAGCAGTCACACCTCGGCCCGTACAGAGCTATGATCAAAAACTTCATATACCTGTACAAAATGACATGGTGAAATCCAGTACTGTACAGTTGATGCTCACTATAGCAAATATTATGCCCTGGGAAGGGGAAGGGGGACAAAAGAGGTTATAGGGGCCGTGAATATGATTGTGTATTATGTACATGTATGAAAATGTCATAATGAAACCCATTATGTATAGCTAATATCCAGTTAATGATATTTCAGTTAATGATACCACCTTCCACCAAATTTCTCAGACATTTGTATAATCAGGATTCTCCCATATGCAAAGTCAATAAATGTTCCTAATTATGTTTGCTAAATATGCCCAACACTTCTCCATTCCTACTAATAGTGTCTCTTGGTTTAAGAATTTATTAGGACGGTGGAGAGATGGCTCAGAAGTTAAGATCACTGGCTACTCTTGCAGAGGACCTGGGTTCAGTTCCCAGCACCCACATGGCGGCTAACAGCCATCAGTAGTCCCAGTTCCTGGGGATCCAGTGCTCTCTTCTGGCTTCTGTGGGCATTGCATGCACATGGTGCACTTACATACATACAGGCAAAATACTCATATACAAAAATGTCGATCAAAAAATGTTTATTTATTGGGCTGGGGCTATTACAGGACTTGGCTTAGCATGTATGAGACTTTTATCCTCCCAACCCTCAGAGGAAAAAAAAAGAAATTGTCATATTCTCAATAACATAAGATAGGAGACACAAAGCAATAAGAAAATGGCAGCATTAATTGCCCTGATTTGATCAGTACACACTATGTATGCATTGAAATAACATGTCTGACCTCTTCAATATGTGGGGTTATTATGAATTAATGAAAAAAGTTGCTGGGTATCATAGTACACACATGCAATGTATGCTGCATACCATGTGAGAGGTTGACGTCACAGGATCATGAGTTCAAGTCAGCCTTGGCTATATAGTGAGTTCAAGTCAAGCCTGGGATACATGAGACCCTGCCTCCAAAAAAAGAAAACAGTTATGTTTTAGGAAGGCTGGAGCTCAGTGGTAAGAGAACCTGCCTAGTGTGCACATGGCCCTGGATTTCATCCTCAACATCCAAAAAACAAAAAAAAAAGAGGAAAGGGAGGAAGTGGGGAGGAAATTGTTTAAGGAGGTGAACATGCCAGCCAGGCGTGGTGGTGCACACGTTTGATCCCAGCACTGGGAGGCAGAGGCAGGTGGATCTCTGTGAGTTCAAGGCCAGCCTGGTCTCCATAGGGAGTTCCAAATCAGCTGAAGCTACAGGGAGACCCTGTCTCAAAAAGATAAAAAAAAAAATAGTGAAAATGCCAACTAGTCTGACTGATCATAACAAATTATATACATGTATCAAATTGTACTGTACCTCATAATATATATACTTAAAATAATAATCATTTTATATTTTTTAAAGAATGTGTCAGCTGGGCATGGTGGTGCAAGCCTTTAATCCCAGCACTCAGGAGGCAGAGGCCAGTGGATCTCTGTGAGCTTAAGGCCAGCCTGGTCTACATTGTGAGTTCCAGGCCAGCTGGAGCTACAGGGAGACCCTGTCTCAAAAGACAAAAAAAAAAAAAAAAATTATCATGTTTGATCCAGACCATTTTAGCTGCCTCGGGGTTTGTTTTCTAATCCTCCATGCTACCATCACCAGAATAATCTCAGAATACCAATATGAAGAGCCTGGCATGGGGTGCCTGCCTCGCCTGCTATGGCTCCCCTGTAACTTTCCCTCTGTAACTTGGCCATTCCATGCTGTTCGCACTGCCTTTTCTTTCTTTCTTTCTTTCTTTCTTTCTTTCTTTCTTTCTTTCTTTCTTTTTTTCTTTTTGGTCTTTTTGAGACAGGGTCTCCCTGTAGCCCCAGCTGTCCTGGAGCTTACTATGTAGACCAGGCTGGCCTCAAATTCGCAGAGATCCGCCTGCCTCTGCCTCCCGAGTGCTGGAACTAAAGGCACCACTACCCCTGGCTTGCACTGTCTTAAAGAGCTGGAGGGATGGGTCCGTGGGTAAATTCTGTACTGCACAAGCATGAGGACCTGAATTCAGATCCCCAGCACCCATATCAAAAAAAAAAAAAAAAAAAAAAAAAAAAGCCACATTTAGAGACACACACCTATAACCCTGGTACTTGAAGATGGAGACAGATGAATCCCAAGTGCTAGCTGGCCACCCAGTGTAGTCAAAATAGTGAGGGTTCAGTGAAGAGACACTGCCCCCAAAACTATGATAATAAAATAAGTTAGAGAAAGATGGCAGAAGATATCTGAAGTCCACCTCCAACCTTCAGAGAGAGAGAGAGAGAGAGAGAGAGAGAGAGAGATTAGTATGCAAATGTTTACAATAGCAAAGTGTCAAGATCTTGAGGTATTACAGTTAATATGATGCTTTATGTAGAGTAGGGCTCAATTTTGTTGAGATCGATGTATGTGTATGTAACATTTAAGAATTTGAATTTGAGGGGCTGAAGAGATGGCTCAGCAGTTAAGAGCACTGGCTGCTCTTTCAGAGGGCCTGGGTTCAATTCCCAGCACCCACATGGTGCTTGCTAACAACCATCCATAACTCCAGTTCCAGGGGAATCTAACACCCTCTTTTGACCTCCACGACATTATACATCATGGGTGCGCTTCCATACATACAGGCAATACACTCATACACAAAAAAATAAAAATAATAATTAAAATATTTTGAAAAAAGAATTTGAATTTGGGTTTAGGTCTTGTTAAAAACTATAGTCTATAAGGAGACTGGCCTGTTTAAGTCTGTGGATATTATAATAAAAGAATTCCAAAACTGTCTTACAGAACAGCCAGCCAAGGGACAGTCTGTCTCCTGATGTTGGATCCAGAGTGCAGAAAAAGTACTGATGAAGTGTGATAGTAATTATCTAATGGAGTAATTATTTTTGAGAATCTTCTGTAAATATATCCCATATTTCTGCATTTATTAATGATTTAAAATACTATAACCATAAAAGTAAATTGTAATATAGGTAATGGATAAATTTACTAGCTTACATTTATGCTACAAATTATACTTTATTATGTATTTTATTGATACATTTTAATGAATGGAATTATTTTATTGTTTTCAATAAGCATGCTACTGAATATAAATTTGTTCTATTTAAAAATAAAAGATGCTATTTTATTATTCAAATAATGTGTTAAGCATAGTAGAGAATCTTTGTTTTCTGAAATTCGTAATTCTAATAAATTTTTGTACAATGATATAATAAGAATCTTATGATTATTAACATCCCCCATAAATAATAAAGCTATTTGCTTAAGACTCTGCAGGATCTCTGTTCTTGGGAAATGTTTCCAAGAGGTCTTATTATCAGCTCTGCATGCTCAGCCATTAACATCATCATTTACCCAAGGGTCATTAGTCTCTGGAAAACTGACCACATTTAAAATATTCAGGGGAGCGGCTAGAAAGATGATAGTTAAGAGTGCTTGATTCAGGGCTGGAGAGATGGCTCAGCAGTTAAGAGCACTGACTGCTCTTGCAGAGGACCCAGGCTTGATTCCCAGCACCTCATGGTGGCTATGAACCACCCTTAACTCCAGTTCCAGGGGAATCCGAAGCCCTCTTCTGACCTCCATGGCAATGCATGACACAGGTGCACTCATATGTAGGCACTACACTCATACACATAAAATAAAAATAATAAATAAAATATTTTTTAAAAAGAGTGCTTAATTCTCTTTCAGAGAACTGGAGTTCAATTACCAGCACCCAGGTTGCGCAGCTCACAACAGCCTATAACTCCCAACTCCAGGAAATCCATTGCCTGCTCCTGGCCTCCACAGGCATCCACACATGTGCACATACACACGTGCAGACATATATACATAAATAAATAATATGAATTTTTTAATCAAAGGAGTCAAATGATACATGAAAATTAAACTGCAATCCAAACTGAACAACTTGATCTCTAGTCAGTACATTTTTTCCAGTAAGAATATCTACTTGTGAAACCAGACTTATATTAGAAGTTTGCTTCCTGAATTATTGAAGCAAATCCAAAAGTTACACTTTTTTAAATGGTTTTGTAAAATTGTGATAGCTCCATCATCTTTTATTTTCCCTACACTACATCTACTTCAGACTCCAAGCTGGGTTATTTCAGCTAATTTTCACACTTCTGATGGATGTCTGGATGTAATTTTCACCAGACTGAAAAATCAGCCCTATCAGTCCCATGTTAAAAGGCACCCCCTCCACTACTGGAGAAAATGCATGCTCCTTAGTGCAGCTGACTAGAATCCTGACCCTCTGAGTCCTCCTGCCTGCCTAGCCTCTTCCTTACCACCTTTCCCATCATAATAATTATATCAAGTTACTTATTCCTCAAATAAAATCTGTGGTTTCTTAACTTTCTTTGTATCCATCCCTCACCTTGGAAAGGTCTCACTTATGCCTCCCCTTAATCTGCCAGTAAACATTCATTCACTGTTTTAAATCCCATGTAGGCTGAACTTTTTCCATTTTTCCTAGTAATGATCTCTAGTACCTGTTCTAAATAACTCCTATCTTTTGTACCAAAAACTGAACTTACTTGTACACATACATTCCTCCTCTTCTAGGCCACAAGCTCCTAGAAGGTGGACACCATCATTCATCTCTGTACTCGGCAATTAAAATAAGGCACATGACGACAGACTCAAATAATGAATAAGGGAAAAGATAGTCATTCAGCTGACTAAATCCCTATCGTGTGCCAGGTGCCACTCAGTGTTAGAGATAGAGGAGAAAGCAAATTAATTGCTATCGTGTAGTTTATATTTTAGTGGGAAATACAAATTTTTAAACATTCCAAACAATCTGTGAAATAGTTACCAGTGTGCTAAGTGAACTTTAGGAAACAGTAGGAAGATAGAGGTGGAATGGTTGGAGAAGGTTCTTGAGACACTTAACATTTGAGCAGAGATCAGAGTGAAGTAAGAGAGCTGACTTCAGTGGAAGCCGAAGAACAGTACTGTACCCAAGGGGTAAGTGTAGAGGATCTGATACAAGAGTGAGCCTGGTCCTTTTGAATCACTCTGGCTTTGTTTTGGTTTGGTTTTAGACAGGGTCTCACTGTGTAGCCCTGGTTGGCCTGGAACTTGGTATAAGACCAGGTTGACCTGGAATCGACCAGCCTCTGCTGCACAAGTGCTGGTCCTCTTGCATGAGCTGGAGTTGTGATCTCCTCCCATGGACCTGAAGCTGTGGTCCCCTCTCGTGAGCTGAAGTTGTAGTACCCAACCGTGAGCCATGGTGCCACATTCTTGAGGCGGACTGATGGTGCAGCAGATTGGAGGATGGAGGATTCTCCATGCCAGACATCAGTTTCAGCCTTCTCTAAGTGGCTTTGCCTCTGTGTGGGCTTACGATGGGAACAGGAAGATTCTGTCATTTGCAGATTCTAGTCTTTGGAGGACTAATTCTCAAGAATGAACTTCCTGCCTCCCTTGATGGAGAGCTGTTGTCTTGATTCCACACGTGGTCCTGGGCACCCAGGCCTTGACACTGGACCTTTCCCATTGCCAAGAGATTTTCCATCATTTTTCTATTACTCTTTTCACAGCCCCAGTACACCTTCACCTGTGCCCTTTAGAAAATGTTAATCACCTAATTGAACTTCTAGAGATAAAAATCACTGTCTGGGGGCTGGGCATGGTGGCGTACACCTTTAATCCCAGCACTGGGGAGGAGGATCTCTGTGAGTTCAAGGCCAGCCTGGTCTACATAGTGACTTCCAGGCCAGCTGGGGCTATAGTGTCTCAAAAAAAAAATCTCTGGGAATTTAAAATTTTTAAAGACATAATGAAAAACACAGGAGGGAAAAAGAATCACACCGTCTCAACACTAAACAGCACCACATGTAGAGAAACGGCTTCTACTTAGAGGAGAAGGGAAATAAGCCCAGGCCCTGGACTTAAACTCAGTACCAGATACCCCATGGCAAGACCCAGTGCTAAGCTAAACCACAAAATCCCTACCACCAAGCCAAAACTCATAGACTGAGCCATTGAAACTGTGCTAGGCTGTCGGCCTCCACAAACCCTCCTCCCACCCAGAGCAGACTCCATCTTCTGGGGAAAGGAACACTGCTGGCTTTATCTTAGGGCTGAGTACTAGCCTGTCATGATAAGACTGAGAAGCGCACACACACACACACACACACACACACACACACACACACACATACACAGGCCAGAGTTCATAGACGGAGTCTCTAGACAAGCCCCAGCCACAGGCAGAGGGCCTGTGCATCAGTGGGACAAACTGAACTTTCAGTCTGAATTATTTCTAGCCTTGGTATGGACCAGCGGCACACCCCTCTTCAAGATTATGAAGACTACTATTGCTGTGAGACTCAGATACAAACCAGATTAATGCAGCTGTGATGGCCAAGAAATTCCCAAAAACCTGTACCTACTACTACCCCAACCTCAGGCAGCATAGCTTGGTACAAGACCTGCTAGGTGTAGTGCAGGATTATAAGCCTAAGACTTTGCCATGGAACTTAGTTCTGGGATGATGAAGACCATCACTAAGTAGAGTCTAGCTACCTCTATCTCCAGGCCTGTCTGCAGATAGTCTCAGAAAGTTCCAGTGCCAAGGGAAGTCACAACCCCAGCATACTAGGACTCTCCCTGCTCTACCTAGCATTATCCATAGCTGGTTACAGTAGTGTTGGACTGTGAGTCCACCTCAGTAATAGACAGCTCATAAAAACATAAGTCCCAGTCCCAGGGCTATGCTGGTCTTGCCAGATTGTGGGCTCAGGGTACATAACACAACTTAGCATCATGCATAGCTACAGTCATGATAGAAAACCTTTGATCTTGCCAACCCATGGTGATCCTGCCCAGATCCAGGCAATCTCCCGCAGTCCTGGCCATAGGCAGTATGGTGGGTGAAGTAGCTAAGCCCACCTGGTGCCAGGGAGAAGCTGTGGGGACAGACTACTCTTTGTAGCAGCCACTCTCATGGGTTATTTTGAACACACCAATAGAGGACTGAAGAAAAACATGGGCTTGGAATGCCCTCTAGTGCTAAACAGTGTCCACACATCAACAACAGACTCCTGGCAAACGTGGACCTGGGCATCATCGAGTGCAGAAACAGTGCAAGTGACTATAGGCTCAGGTTGCTTTCAAAAAATAAATCTGGGAAGACAGGCAGAAATAACGTCAAGTTATAAAGGCTGGAATAAATTCATACCAACCATCATCAAGAACTCATCAAAGCTGGGCATGGTGCTGCACGCCTTTAATCCCAGTACTTGGGAGGCAGAGGCAGGTGGATCTCTGTGAGATTGAGGTCAGCCTGGTCTACATAGTGAGTTACAGGCCACCTGTGGTTACAGGGAGACCCTGTCTCAAAAAGACCAAAACAAAAAGAAAAGAAAGAAAAAAAGAACTCAATAATAAAAAATATCATGCCGAAACTGACCAGAAACTAATATGGGACAATACTCAGAGAATTTAAAACAGGTGCTTTAAGAAAGCACAATGAGGGGCTGGAGACATGGCTCAGCAGTTAAGTACACTGGCTACTCTTGCAGGGGACCCAAGTTTGGTTCCCAGCACACACATGGCAGCTAACAACTGTAACTCCAGTTCAAGGGGATCCAGTGTCCTCTTCTAGCCTCTACAGACATCAGACATGCACATGCACGTGATGCACATCCATGTATGCAGGCAAAACGATCATACACATAAAAAAATAATAAATCTAAAGAAGTGCAATGAGCCCAAAGAAAACACAGAGAAATGTTTTACTACTTTAACAGAAAACTAACAATATAAAAGCAATTTCAAATTAATCTGAAATTCTTAAACTGAAAAGTATGCTCAGTGACATTAAGAGCATGACAGAGGGCGTCAGTAGCCAGGGAGACCAAATAGGAAGGAGCGAGTGAACTGGAGACAGGCTACATGGACGTAGCTGCGGGAAAGGGAAGGAGAAGAGGAGCTGAGTGAAGACAGCTTTCAGGAGTGTTGGCACAGGATGAAAAAAGCAAACATCTTGGTTATCGGTGTTCAAAACAGACCTGAGGGGCTGGAGAAATGGCTCAGAGGTGAAGAGCACTGGCTGCTCCTGCAGAGGACCCAGTTTGATTCTCAGCACCCACATGGTGGCTAACAACCGTCCATAACTCTAATTCCATAGAAATTTAGCGCCCTCTTCTGGCCTCCCTGGGCACTGCATGGCACAGGTGCACTTACATACATGCAGGCAATACACTCATACACATAAAATAATAAATACTTTTTAAAAAGAAAGGCCTGAGAATGCCAAAAGGAATAGAAAGAGTATTCCATTAAAAAACAACCCCCCAGACCTAGAGAAGGAAGAACAGAGCAGGATGGGACACACCTGTAATCTCCAGCACTCAGGGGTCATCATGGGCAACGTACTTAGACCTTGTTTTAATAAAAGGATACAAGACCCAGGTTCCACTCTTGGGTATATACCGAAGGTCTCTGTATCCTACTACAGAGACACTTACACATCTATGTTCATAGCCACTCTACTCACAATAGCTAGAAAATGGAATCAACACAGATGTTCATCAGCAGATGAATGGATAAGAAAATGTGGTGCAAATACACGATAGAATATGACTTGGCTGTAAAGAAAAATGAAACTTACAGATAAATGGAACTGGAAAAAATACTGAGTGAGGTAACTCGTTCACAAGGACAAACGCTGCATGATCTCTCTCGCATGTGGATCTTAGCTTCAAATTTTGTTCTGTGTGTTTAATTTGGAGCATAAATGGAACCAGCAACTAGAAAGGGGCCTGGGGGGGTACATTAAAGGAGGGGGTAGCACATTATAGATAACACTGAAGTGGAGAGTTGGAACACAGGGAGTGGAAAGGGGTATAGAAAGAGGTGCTGGAGTATGAAGAGAATACTGGGGTTGGGGAGGACCACTTCAAAGGAAAGATGGATGGAAAGTCATCTGGAAGCATGCTACCTCACATCTCAATTTAAAAATGATTGGAGGAGCCAGGCGTGGTGGCACACACCTGTAATCCCAGCCCTTGGGAGGCAGGGGCAGGCAGATCTCTGTGAGTTCAAGGCCAGCCTGTTCTATATAGTGAGTTCCAGAACAGCTGGGGCTACAGGGAGACCCTGTCTCAAAAAGACCCAAAAAAAATGGAGGGATGATAAAATGCATGTGCTATGAAAAAGTGAGGAGAAATACTGGGTGTCAAAGGATTCAATGGGGGAGGGAGAGGAGGGAAAGGGGGATTGTTGGGTGGGTTAACCAAAACTATGGAAACCCGATAGTTAATCAGCTAAGTTTAAGATGCAACTTTAAAAATAAAGAATTCAAACGCAATTACCCTGTGGACAATGCACACAACCCACTCCCTATGTTTTATAGGTTATTTAGTGAAAATCACAGTACAAAGCACGGGGCACCTCCCTTAGAGGTTACAGGTCAGGGAGGCCCCAGAGATCTCCAGAACAACACAGGCTGTCGTCATTGCCTGTGGTTACCCACCATGATAAAACCAATCTCAATCTCATCTCTGGGGACTGGAAAGCTGCTGCTTGTGGTAAAAATAAAATGAGAGGGTACAAGGATTGGAGGAGAGATCACAGAGGTCTCTTTTATTACAGCTTCTCTTTGCAGCACTTTTTAAAAGATTTTTTAAATTTTATGTGTATGAATGTTATGCCTGCATGTGTGCAAATACACCCATGTCATGCAGTGTCTGTGGAGGTCAGAAAAGGGTGTTGAATCCCCTGGAACTGGAGTTACAGGAGGTTGTTAGCTGCCATATGGGTGCTGGGATTCAAACACGGCTCTTCTACAAGAACAGACAGTGCTCTTAACGGCTGAGCCATCTCTCCAGCCCCAAGATTTTATTTTTTATGTGTATAAGGGTATGCATGCAGTGCCTGCAGACACCAGAAGAGGGCAATAGATCCACTGGAACTGGAGTTACAGACCGTTGTTAAAGGCCATGTGAGTGCTAGAAACCAAACCCAGATCCTCTGCAAGAACAGCAAGTGCTTTTAGCTGCTGAGCCATCTCTCCAGTCTCTCTTTGTAGAACTTTTATTTGCTCATCTACTAAGTATGTATTTTAAGCACTGCCTGTACCAGACTTGAAGACACACCTAGAAAAATGAATAACACAGCCCTGCCCTCCAGGAGTTCAGTTTCCTAGGGAAGAAAGACACAAATAACCGCCTGCAGTAGGGCTGAACTTGGCCCCAAAAGAGTGGAAGGGAGATAACCCAGGCTCACACTTAACTCTGGAAAAGCCAAGATTTAAGGGCTCAGTGTGAAACTTGAGGTTCACTAGTTAAAGGGGGACGCAAACAGTACTCCAGAAGAGAACACAGCATGCATGAGGCAAGCCCAATTAGCTCAGCATGCCTGTAGCTCAGGTTGCAGTTTGGGGAGCAGGACACGGGGCTGGAAAGCATGGTAACTGCCTTGTTATCACACTTGTCTTTCACTAAGTTGTAGAAGACTCTTGTTGACCAATGTATCCTTGTCAGTACGTAACGAGTAAGTCCATAAGTAACAATAAATCCACAATCTGAGGGGGTTTTTTATGTGTATGTGTGTATTGCCTGCATGTAGGTAAGTGCACCCATGCCCTGCAATGCCTGCGGAGGACAGAAGAGGCTGTAGGATCCCCTAGAACTGGAGTTACAGACAGTTGTTAGCTGCCATGTGGGTGCTGGAATTCGAACCCGGGTCATCTGCAAGAACAGTCAGTGTTCTTAACTGCTGAGCCATCTCTCCAGCCCCCGCAATCTGACTTTTTAAGTGTAATGTCTATCGTGATCAGCTGTAAAATCAAGCCATCTCGTGTAAAGCTGTTCTTTGTCTGACACAAGTTCCCTGAAAGGTTATTCAGTCCCACTGGTTAGCCCTAAACGTGTACACAGCAGGATCAGTAAATGGACTCAATAGGCCACATATAT
>NW_008351697.1:2302289-2342709 GCF_000622305.1 Nannospalax galili
AATTAAAGAAAAAGTCACACCGGGTGTGGTGGTGCATGCCTTTAGTCCCAGCACTAGGGAGGCAGAGGAAGGTGGGTCTCTGTGAGATTGAGGCCAGCCTGGTCTACATAGCAAGTGCCAGGCCAGCTGGGGCTACAGAGAGACCCTGTCTCAAAAAGACCAGAGAAAGAAAAAGAAAAGGTCACAGGAATTGAGAAGGGGGCAAGGGACGAGTTGGGGGGAAGAAGGCGGGGCAATGATGTAATACAGAACTCATGTATGAAATTCTCAAAAACTTAAAAAAATATATTTTTATAACTAATGCAATATGCTGCCTCTAGGGGTTACAAGAAAATAAACTTTTCTCTCAGACCATACTGGTAAGTTTCCTTTTTTTTTTTTTTTGAGCACATTTTTGTTTCAAATGTCCATTGTGGAGATTTCACTGTACATGGTGCTGAGACATGTAAGGACATTTCATGTGAGTATGTAAAAGACCTTGAGCAGATCCCTCATGCCTCCCATACCCTCCCTTCCTCACCTTGCCCACTCCAGTGGTCCTCTGCTCCCCTAGGCAGTCTCCCTTCTACTTTCATACCCTTACTTCATAAACAGCCAAAACAAAGAATACTGAGGAGAGCTTCCAGGCAGTGAGAGAAATTGAAAACACACTCTGGGGCCTGGAGTGCTTGTCTAACATGCATAAGGTCCTGGGTTCAGTCCCCAGCACTGCAAGCATAACATCCAAAAGCATAAATAACAAGACACCAGCTGAGAACCATCTATGATGGAACAATGAGCAGGTAGAGACTGTCAGCAAAGGTTATCTCTTTTAGCACAGGTTATCTCTTGAGAGAAGCATTAACTGCTGCATGTTCATGGTGGCCACTAGTACTGTTTGCCCTCCAGCTATGAGAACATAACTGACCAAAGGCCCCAGCTGATGCTCTGAAATCCATCCCAGCCCAGAGGATGGGTTCTCTGAAGACCAGGAGCCAGTATGAAAAGGCAGATGTTTAGGCAACTGGCCCCCTGGTGGCATTCTGGGAGGCAGGCCTGGATGGTGGACATGGCTGCTGAGGGATAGGCCTTGGGATTTGCAGTCCAGCTACCTTGCTGTCCTGTCTCTGCTTCCTGATTAGCCCAGATGTGCACAAGCTCCCCGCACTGAGCTACTCCTGCCCACATCTTCCCATCCTTAAAGGACTAACCTCAAACCATGAGCCAAAACCAGCCATGGGGGCTCACATCTGTATTCCCAGCATTTGAGAGGATGAGGCAGAAACATTGCTATGAGTTCAAGGCCCACTTGGGCCACAGAGTTGAGACCCTGTCTCAAAATAAATGGAAAAAAATATGATCTAAAATAAATCCTCTGGGGATAGAGAGTTGGCTCAGTGGTTAAGAAAACTGGCTGCTCTTGCTGGAGACTGGAGTTCCAATCCCAGCACCCACAAGTAGCTAACAACTGCCTGTAACTCCAGGGGAATCCAATGCTCTCTTCTGTCTTCCGTGGGCACTGCATGACATGGGTGCACTTACATACATGTAGGCAATAACATATACATAAATAATAATAATTTAAAAAATAAAATTTAAAGATAAATCCTTCCTAAGGCCCATCACAGTGGTACACACCTTTAATCCCAGCACTCAGGAGGCAGAGACAGGCAAATGTCTGGGAGATAGAGGCCAGTCTGTCTACATAGTGAGTTCTAGGTGAGCTGAGGCTGCAGGGAGACCCTGTCTCAAAAAAAAAACAGTAAAATAAAATGAAATGAAATAATAAAACGATAAATCCTTCCTCTCTTAAGTTGCTTCTTATCAGACATTTGGACATAACAGTGAGAAAAGTAGCTAATATAGGAACCAACCTAGAAGTAACCAGTCAAGACAAAAAGATCAAAAGGAATAGCCATAAAAAAACAAAACTGCTGGGCATGGTGGCTCACGCCTTTAATCCCAGCACTCGAGAGGCAGAGGCAGGTGGATCTCTATGAGTTTGTGGCCAGCCTGGTCTACATAGTGAGTTTCAGGGCATCTGGGGCTACTGGGGGGACCCTGTCTCATAAAAAAAAAAAAAAACCAAAAAAAAAAAAAAAGATAAAACTGATAGAGAACCTACAATGTTTGCATATTCCTAAGAAGATATTTGTACTCGGAAATAGAAAGAACTAGTTATTGATTACATAGGAAGTTAAACAGAAAATCATAATTTTTAAACAAAAATCTCAACAAGAAATAATAATCAAGGAGCTGGAGAGATGGCTCAGTGGTTAAGAGCCAAAGTAACTCTCCCTTCTGTAAGTTGCCTCGGTCATGGTGTTTTATCACAGCAACAGAAAAGTAGCACATACACTACACTTCCAGGTTTGGAAGAAGGGAAGTATGGAGAAAGATGGAAAATGATGTATGATATTTCATAGTCAGAGGAGTTTAATAGGATATATATGAAAACAGAATATCAAGAATGATAATATAGGGCCAGAGAAGTAGTTCCATATGTAAAGAAAGGCTTGTGTCACCAACCTGAAGACCTAGTTCAATCCCCAGGATCCTCATGGTGAAATGGAGAGAACTGATTCCCAGAAGTCATTTTCTGCCCTCCACATATACACCAAGGCACTCACACACCCACAAAAAAATAATAATGCATGTTAAAAAAAATTAATGTAGCCAGGCGTGGTGGCACACACCTGTAGTCCCAGCACTTGGGAGGCAGAAGCAGGCAGATCTCTGTGAGTTCAAGGCCAACCTGGTCTACATAGTGAGTTCCAGGACAGTTGGGGCCACAGGGAGACCCTGCTTCAGAAAGACCAAAAAAAAAAAAAATGAATGTGGTATATCCACCCACTGAAATACTATTGAGCAATAAAAAAAAAAAGAAAAAAAAAAGAATGAACCTGATACAGCCTAGATGAATCATTAACTTATACTAAGTGAAAGAGGTCAGTCCTAAAAGACCATATATTGTGCTCGAGGTTATATTTATCTGAAATGTCCACAATATGCAAATTCACAAAATCAGAAAACAGATCAGCAGCCTCCAGGGGCTGTGAGGATCAAACAGGAAAGAGTGCTAATGGATGTGGAATTCTTATTTAAAGCTATGAAAACATTCTACAATTAAGTAATTATGAGGGTTGCAAGATTCTATGGATGTATTAAAAGCCACTGAATTATAAAACTTGTAGGGATGATCTATGGTATTTGAATTACATTTTAATACATCTGTCATAAAAAAATGCAACCACAGAAGATGTAAATATACAAAAGAAAAGAAGTCACAATGAGACGTGTAGGCCCAAAGAGAAAAGTAAAATTAAAAAAGAAAGTAGAAGGAAAAACATAATTCAAGAAAATGAATTTTGCATCATAATTGACTGAATGAACATGCTAGGCATGGTTGCTAAAACCTATAGTCCAAGCACTCAGAAAGTAAATCAGATGTATATATGTAACAAATAAGCAAATATACACATTTTAAAGACTAGCTATTAAAAACTAGGCATGGTGGTGCATAACTGCTACCCCAGCACTTGGGATGCTGAGGTAGGGTGTCAGGTGTTTGAGGCCATCCTCAGCTACACAGCAAGTGAAAGGCCATCCTGGGCTACATGAGACTTGATCCCAAAACAACAACCAAAAAAAAAAGTTAAGACTATGGATTAGAATTAAAAGCTATATCAGAAAAACTGTTTCATCAACAGTGAGGTAAGACTGTTTTCTCCTTGGCTTGAAAAAAAAAAAAAAAAAACAAATAATGAAAGGGATTTTTTAAGAGACTATTAAAACCACAGGCTTAGCAAGCAGACACCATACTCCTGGGAGAATTCAGTTGATCTCCCCTAATGCAAACGATGCATTGTTATTGGTTTAGACTACTTTCCAAATGTGCACACTATCTGAACTGAGGCTTTGAAATCACTTCTTGCCAGGTGGATCGGGACAGCAAAAATATCATCAAAGACTCAGAGATGCTATCAGGGGATTATGAGAAAAGACTTGGAAGGTGCACCCAAGTAGGAAGCCAAGAGAACCTTTAATCCAAACAAAACATGGGCCAAAAGCCTCTTTTTCAATGGGCAAGAGCGAAGTCAGCTCCTTCCATAAATCAACCTCCAGGCTTTCCAGTATATTTCCACAGAAAACCAGCTAGAATCATAGACTTTTATTGACAGTGTTAGTTTGGGGGGGGGTTGTTTGGTTTTTGTTTTTAATCTCTCGCACCCCTTAAAACAGCATCTCCCTGTAGCCACAGCTGGTCTGGAATTTGCTATATAGATTAGCTTGGCCTCACTATCACAAAGATCCACCTGTCTCTGCCTCCCAAGCACTAGGATTAAAGCCATGTGCCACCACACCTGGTCAGTTTTTTAATTTTTGAGTCAACTTGATAAGTCAGATAAAAACAAAAGGTAATCAATAGTCTCCTAGATACTTCTGCTGGAGTCTATCCTAAACCATGCCTTTGCTGACATGTAGTTCGTATCAAAGCAATTCTTAAACAGTTCTTGAAACTTTAAAAAAATGCATATAACTTCATCTTTCAACAGAGCTACCAAAAATATCAAATAAAATACAGTTTAAATTTTTTCTTAAATATTCATCTCATGCCTGTTAGCATCTTATATTTTCTGTAATATTTCAAAGAGACTTTGTCCATTTTACTGAAATGTTTTAACTAACTTGTTTACTACATTGTCCTTCCTTAATAAAGGTTATATTACCAGCCTGAGAAAATATTTGAGTAAATGTTATATCTTAACATTGTCTTTAATTTTTTAAATATTTTATTATTTTACATATATGAGTGTATTGCCTGCATGTGTGTAAGCGCATTCTCAATGTAAAATACCCACAGAGATCAGAAGTAGGTGTTGGACCGCCATGTGGGTGCTGCAATCAAACCCAGGTCCTCTACAAGAGCAGTCAGTGTTCTTAACCACTGAGTCATTTCTCCAGACCCCCCAAGGAATAAAAAATTTTAAAGACAATAAAAACCTCTCATCTGTGGAAGTAAACCCAGTACTTTGGCAGCTGAGGCAGGAGGATCAGGAGCTCAAACTCAGCTTTGGGTAATCAAGGAAGTTGGAGGTCAGCTTAGGCTACATGAGACCCTGTCTCAAAAAACAAGACAAAGACACACAGAAGGAGGCAGAGAGAGATGGAGAGATGGGTCAGTGGATAAGCATTGAACACTTGCTGTGCAAGCATGAGGACCTGAGTTCAAATCCCCAGAACCCATGCAAAAAGCCAGGCATGGCTGCATATACCTCTAACCACAGCAGTGGGGGACAGACAGGTAGATCCTGAGAGCTCCCTGGCCAGCCAGCCTAGCCAAAGCTGAGCTTCTGTCCAATGAGGCTCTGCCTCAAGGCAATAGGAAGAGAAATGAAGGACACCTAATGCCCTTCTCTGGCCTCTGCACACACACACACACATACACATACACATACACACACACACACAAAATCATGAAATAAATAAAAGCTCATAAATTATTAAAAAGAAGGGAAGGAAGGAAGAAAGAGAGGGAGAGGGAGGGAAGGAAGGACTGAGGGAGGGAGGGACGGAGGGACAGAGGAAGGGAGGGATGGAGGGACGGAGGGACGGAGGGATGGAGGGCTGGAGGGACGGAGGGACAGAGGGATGGAGGGACGGAGGAAGGGATTTTCAGTTAAGCCCCAGGATGATCTTTAAGTCATTCTTGTGACTCACATGCAGTATAAAATCCTGGAAACTGCTAGTTTTCTTTGTATGTTACATGTATTTCCCTCTTCCTAGTAGCCTCTCCTGCTTGGAAACCTACACCCTACAGTTATTCTACCACTGAATTGTTTCCTCAGATTTAGTTTATTTTATTATTGCTGTGTGTGTGTGTGACACCTGTGTATGAGAGCGCAGCCATGTATGTGTGACAGTGTGCCCGTGAAAATCAGAGGACAGCTTTCAGAAGTAGGTTCTCGCCTTCCACCTTGTTGAGTCAGGGTGTCTTCTGTTGTTTCTGCTGCTTGCCAGCTGGTTAGCTGGCCCACAAGCTTCTGGATGCTTCTCCTGTCTCTGCCTCCCATCTAGCCATAGAAGGAAGTGCTGTGATGACAGATTTTCTACATGAGCTCTAGGGATTGAACACAAGTCATCCGGCTTGCATCTACAGGTACTTTACCCACTGAGCCATACTGCTGGCCCTTTTACCACTGAATTCTGCCAATAGTATTGGCTCTGATCCTGCAAATAGAATGTTAGCTTCTCATTTGACATAAGCCTTGAATCCTGAACAAACATTACTTAACATGGGCTGTTTTCAGAGTCTTCCCAGGGGATGAAAGAGATGCCTCAAATGGGTCATTTCAAAACTGCTGAGGCCAGGGTCTAAGCCACATATTCTTTATCCAAGTCCGGGAGCCAATGTCTCCATCCTTATATAGCTGCAAACTTGCAGAGATTTTATCGGACTCTCTACCTCCCCAGGCTTCTCTTTGTGCCACCCTTACTGGGACATCAGTTAATGAGCATCTGAGATCATTATGTGCTCTTACATATTGTGATCTTCAATGCAAAGCCCTGGGAGCCTAGGCCTACAGGAAACATGACTACACTGGAGAGGGCACATATGAAAAAACACCTCAGGCAATTTGAAATGAATTATTAATTTATTCTCTTTCTCCCCCCCGCCCCGTGTGTGTGTGTGTGTGTGTGTGTGTGTGTGTGTGTGCGTGTGTGTGTGTGTGTGTGTACCACAGCACACATGTGAAGGCCAAAGGACAACTTGGAGGAGTCACTTCTCTTCTTCCACCATGTGGGTCCAAGGGACTGAATTCAGATCATCAGACTCGACAGCAAGCACCTTTACCTGCCGAGCCATCTCACCAGGCCCCAAATGAAATTTTAAGATGATTTTCATAAGACTGGAGAGGTTGCTTAGTAGTTAAAGGCACTTGCTACTCTTCCAGAGAATACAAGTTTGGTTCACAGACAGTATCTAGCACCCACATAGGGCAGCTCACAAACATCTGTAACTCCAGCTCCAGGGGGTCAATACCCTTTCCTGGACTTCAGGCACCTCCACTCATGTGGCACACACACACACACAAAATAAAATAAAATAAAATAAAAATAAAAATATTTCTGTATGCTCTGTAGATCTGACATCGTTATCCCCTGTTGGACTGAAACACTCCAGTTTTAAACTGCCATACTTTCTCTATACCTCCACCGCAGTTGCTGGCCTGGAGCTCACACGGTACAGGCTGCACAAGAGGAATGACAAGAGTTAGGGTAATGACAATGGTGGTGGTGATGGTGAGAGTGTGATATTCATTTTTGAGCATATATTACCAATTCTAAACATCTCTCTGGATTTTCCAGTTAATTCTCTAAAAAGAAATTCAATAAAGCCTAGAGCTGTTACTACACAGAGCATCTATCTTTGCTTCTGACACACATTGCTTTGCCTTCCACAAAATAATACAAACATCGTCGTCGTCATCATCATCAACATCATCATCATCGTGTGTGTGATGTATGAGGAATGTGGGTAGAAATGCTACAGCACATGTGGAGATCAGAGGACAACTTTATGGAATCAGTTCTCTCCTTCCATCTTTGTGAGGGTTCCAGGGATTGAATTCTGGTCATCAGGCTTGTGCTGAGCCACCCAGCTGGCTGGGGATTTCCATCATAGAATCACTAGCCCTACGATGTTCCCACTCTAACTACCTCCCATGCTTCTCTCCCTGTTGCCCAGCCTCCTTGCTTCACCTGGGCAGCTAAAACTATGCCCTCAACCCCACACTCAGATCTAGCCTTGTCTACCTGAGATGAAGAACTGAATGTCAAGCAGAGAAGCACTAGATTCTTTGGGACACCAACATCAGATCAAATACTTAATGAATCTGGAAGGGGGCTTGGAGTTCAAAGAGATGGCATATGGATTTGCTGTCACTTCAAGAGTTGCCCAGAACTTAAGCTAATGTCCCAGTGGATAAACCAGGAAAGTATTGATTCTCCTCCTCTCTGGAAGAATTATTTCTATTCAACTCTGATTTTTTAAACATTTATTATTTTTATTTCATGTGTATGAGTGTATTGCCTGAATGTATGTAAGTGCACCTGTGTCGTGCAGTGCCCGCAGTGGTCAGAAGAGGGTGTCGAATACCCTGGAACTGGAATTACAGACAGTTGCTAGCTGCCATGTGGATGCTGGAAACTGAACCCAGATGCTCTGCAAGAGCAGCCACTGCTCTTAACTGCTGAACCATCTCTCTAGCCTCCAACTCTGGATTTTTAAATTTGGCTGATCAGTCACTTTACATAAGCAAAATAAAACAGCAAGTCCAGACTTTGACTGCTCCTTGTGATTCAGGAATCAGATTTTCCTCATGTCTCTGGTTCTTGCATTAGTTTGGATTCCTAATGCTGACTGTAATATCTATTTCTGGGCTATTCAGTTTAGACTTCACATTGGCTTCTTGAAGTTCCACTTCTGTCCTTCTGATGTTGGCATTCCTTGTGAGGCTGTGAGCCATCCATTACTTCAGTCTAATGGTGGGGTGTGGGGAGTTCATACTAGAGGCAAGTTGTGTAAGAATGGAAGTGAGTTTGGGGGATTTGAAGTGTAAAATGAAGTCTTTTACTTAATTTTTTAATGCAGTCATATAGAATATGAAGACTTGACTCCTTGCTGACTCCTTCGAGTCTTTACTTCCGCAGTCTCACTGTAGTCTCCCCAGGATAGATCACTGTGGAAAGCACTCAGGACTTAAAAGTGCACATTCCTGGTCTGGGGATTGGTTGGTAGAGTGCTTGCCTGCATCTATGTAAGTCCACCCGTGTTGTGCAATCCCTGTGGAGGTCAGAAGAGGGTATGGGATCCCTTGGAACTGGAGTTACAGACAGTTGTTAGCTGCCTTGTGGGTGCTTGTAAGTACACTGGTGTCACGTAATGCCTGCAGAGCTCAGAAGAGGGCATCAAATCCCTTGGAACTGGTGTTGCAGATGGTTTGTAGCCACCATATGGGTGCTTGGAATTCAACCGGGGTCCTCTGCAAGAGAAGTCAGTGCTCTTAACTGATGAGCCATCTCTCCAGTCCCAGAAGTCATATTTTTTGGACATATGTATTAAAGAAATTTCTGCTAACTCAAGTTGACAAAGATTCTCTTCCCGTTTTATTTCATAATTTTACAATTCCCATCTAAGCCTATGGTTTATTTGAGTTAGTCTTGTATATGCTGCAGAGTGTGGTACAGTTGTTACATATATTTAATTGTTCCATTTGTTTGAAAGGACATCTTTTTCCATTGAACTGCCACCACTTACATTTAGGGTCTATAATCCAGTAAGACATTTTAACCAGAGGAGTGACAAGATCCTTTAACAAGGTTGTGTAGCTGGATAAGGAGAAGACATTATAATAAAAACAAAACTAGAAGAGAACTCTATGCATACAAGAGGCTGAGGCAGGAAGCTGGCTGAGAATTCAAGGCCAGCCTGAGCTATACAGTGAGTTCCAGGTCAGCCTGGACTACAATAGAATAAGGGTCTATCTTTAAAAATATTAAAATACAAAAAACAAGAGAATGTGGAGTCTTTGTAGTTCAGGCAGGAAAGGAAGGCACTGAGGAATGATTCAATCTTGTCTTAATTGGCATTTCCCTAAACACTGAAAGTGCTTAGCACTCCCCATGGGTCTGTCTGCCTTCCCCTATGTCTCTGGTGAGTGTTTTTCAAACCACTAAACCACTCCTCACCTTTCTGATTGTTTACATCTAATAATCATCGGAGAATGCTAATCAAAGGAGCAACAAGATCTTATTTGGGCTTTGTGGTTTTAATTGGCATTTCTTGAATGTCTAATGATATTGATCTCTTTAATGTGCTTATTTACTACACGCTTTACATCTTTAGTGATGTGTCTATCGTAATAGTCCTTTTTTAAAATCATTTAGTTCTATGATCCATTGTGGGATTCTGAACAGAAGAGTGAAAGATCTTTTAACAAATGTTTGCAGCTGCTCCAAGAATAGTGATTAGTGGAATCATGGTGATCAGCTAGAAGATTGCCCTCCAAGCAGGAAATAACGAAGCCTGTCCTAGAGTGGAGCAGGAGAGAGAAGGGGACAGCTTTGGAGTACATTCCGGAAACAGCTAATAGAAGCTACAGGAAGAGCTGTGTGTAAGGAAAAGATGAGAATCTAAAGCAATTTATTTAATTTACCGGTTTTAGCTATTTTTTTAATTACACTTTTGTTTATTTTTTATATGTGTATATGCACGTGTGCACATGGTATGTATATGCACATGTCATGGCACACATGTGGAAGTCAAAGCGTCAGGGACCTTTACCTACTGAGCCAGCTTTGTTTTTGTTTTTAGGATAGCCCTGGTTGGCCCTGCACTCCCTATGTAAATGAGGCTGGCCTCAAACTTGTGGTGATTCTCTTGCCTCTGCCTCTCAAATGATGCAATTACAGGTTTGTACCACCACATTCAGCTTTTTGTTGTTTTTGAGACAGGTCTCATTGCTTAGCCTAAGTTGAATACACAATAATCTTCCTGCCCCAATCTCATAAGTATGACACACTATGCCTGGTTTGGGGGGAGGGTTGTTTTGTTTTGGAGACAGGGTCTTGCTACATAGCCCAGGTTCCCGTAACCCCTCTATTTTGGGCTCAACTATGAAGCAGATGGAGGACTACGGAAGTGAAGGTGGAAGCCGCTAATTCTGACCACGTGGCAGGGGGTGCTCGCTGGACACCCACACCAGATGCCAGAAGGCATAGGCAGATGGGCGTCAAGTCACAGATTTTAAAGATTAGCCTCTGGGCGGCATTTTTATTTTCCTAGTAACTGTTTGATCCCTGTTACCTCTATGTCTTTAATCCACCTGGACATTGTTATGCATTAGAGATTTGACTTTCCCCATATGAAAAGCCCTCTGCTTGTGTGCGGTTCAGACCGTGTCAGCCCTTAATTTAAATGCTGTCATTCTCTACTCTCCTACTCCTCACCTCAGGATAAGGCCCAGATTCCCGGCTTGAATTCCAAGTACTCAATGGTTTGGTTGCTTTCTTCCCTGACTTGTTTCAGTGACTACGGTTTTCCTGCTGGTTTTCAAACAGCCACACTGATGAGCCCTAACGGTAGTAAAGCCCCCCCCCAGAGTCATCCTAACATGAAACACAGGCAGTCAAGGACCCCAGCACTGACCACATTCAAACAGGAACTCTCTTTTACCTCAGATGCTGACCTGTGGAGGGTGGACAGCTTGTTTTGTTTCATTTCATTTCGTTTTGTTTTTACACTCAAGAGCCATTATTTAAGTCTAAGAGAGGAACAACAGGACAGACCAGCTGTAAATCTTAGCAGCTGTCTTAGGCAGGAGATGAACCAGAGGAAGAGAGGAAGTCAAGTCATGCCTTTTGAGTTAGAGTCCAAGAGAGCAGCAGGCGCTCAGCCACGGAGGTCTGTATGCAGCTGCATGAGGCGTGGGGAGCACGGAGATCTTCAGAGACAATTAGAAAACCCAGAGTGTAAGGAGCGCCAGGCAAGCAGCTTAGGATTTAGGCCAGTGCCTGAAGAAGGGATGAACAGACTGGCGAAAGGGCTTAGCAGTGAAAATTCGTAAGCAACTGCCCCTAGGGGGCGCTTCTGGGGTCTATAAGTACATTATCTCATTAACGAGATAATGATTTCTCCCATCTCTTTAGCATGGCTTCAGATGAATCCACTTTCTAGGGTGGTCTCCTGGTCAGGTGATTGACATGCCCAGTTCAATAAACAATAGCATGCAATGTTTGGGGCAGCACAGAATGTCATGTCTCTACCCAGGGCCAGAGAAATCCCACTTCCCTCCACCAATCGCCCACCCCCTCCAGCCCCATGCGGGTTTCACAATGTCTGCATCATAGACCGTGTTCTTCAAGAAGTACACTTGGAGACAGAAGTCTGTGCACAAGAAGTTGATGCAGGCATGCTCCCTGGAAAGGAATCAAGGAAGCAGGGGCAAGCAGAGACGCTAGAACCACCAAGAGTTACCGCAGATCCAGTAATCCTCAGGTCCCAAACAGGCAAGGGCATGGCACTGTCCCTGTGTTCTGGTGGCTCTGGAGAGGGACTCAGTCATTGGCCAACCACTCCACAGTCCACAAGGCTATCGTGGAATGACCGTCTTGAGTCCAAGGGGACAACAGACCACAGCATCGCCACCACTTTTTCGCAGTTGCTCAGGCTTTTTATTTTATGAAAAACATTTCTTAGCACCTCCAAATCCCACTTATCCATTAAGCCCAGTTCCAACCCTCTCTCTCCCACTGAACATTCTCTGACTCTTGTCATTTCTAAATGTCTTTCTCCTCTTGTTTATTTATTTATCATGGTACTGGGGGTTGAACCCAGGGCCTCACAGATTCTAGGCAGGTGCTTCTCTAAATTTCAAGCTGTTCTATATTCTTCTTTGGGGGCTTGTAGTACTTACCTTGTTCAATTTCCTACCAGAGCTGCTTTTCACTTCAAGAAACTTCCAGTGATGGAGGCAGTAAAACAGAAGCTGAAGTTAGGAAAACAGGCACAAGCCTCTCCCTGCTTTAAAAAACCAAATGGAGATGAAGTTTCTGAGTAGTGAAAGAGCACTTAAGGACATTTAATTCACAGGAGTCTGTCAGGGAACGATTCTCCACAGAAGTGATAAACACAGGGTAAACAGATAAACAGAGAGTAACTCAGTGAAAATAGGAGTGGGTAGATTCAAGTAAGAAAGAGCCAACAAATACTAAGCCTGAATGTGTTCAAGAATCTACGTATGGCTCCCATCTTGAGTGCTTGGGCTCCATCACTGGGCAAAAGCAGAAGGGAAGTCTTTTATTCACAGAGCTCTGATTCTATGAAATGAAAGAAGCCAATGTCACCAGAGTTTAGAGAACAAAGGACACAGTGTGCTACTAGATGAGGACGAAGAGGTAGGGGGAGGCCAGATTACTAATGGCCTGGTACAATTTCAAGATTTTAATATGGTAGGCCAGCTGGGTATGGCAGCTCATGCCCGTAATTCCAATACTCAGGAGACAGAGGCAGGGCTGCCATGAATTCAAAGCCATCCTGGGCTACATAGAAAGATCCTGTCTCAACAAACAAACAAAAATACCACAGGACAGATGATTTTGTTATTGTTGATATTTGCTGTTTTCTTGAGATGGGTGCATGGTGGCGACTGAGCCCAGGGCTCCTGCATGTGAAGCACACACCGTATAATACTCAAGCAAGGAGCCACACTCCAAGCCCCCAGCTTTTATTTGGGGGGGAGGTAGGGGCACTATGTATCATTTGAACTTGATATGTAGACCACCCTAGCCTCGAACTCACAGATCCACCTGCCTCTGCCTCCTGAGTGCTGGGATTAAAAGCATGGGCCACCATGCCCAGACCCAGTTTATTTCTTAAGTAATCGCTCCAGCTGTAGTGTGCCTGTCCTGACTCCTTTCTAGCAGGTGTAGAGGTCTAACCTGTAGACCTCTCTCTAGCTACTTGCATTCCATCACATAAGGCCCCTTTGCAAGTAATGTACATTCCATAAGTACTAATGGCTAACATTTGAATGTTTACTGTGTGCTGGAGACTGGTCTAAGCATGTGCCATGCATCAGTGAATGAATCCTCAAACCTACCATCTCAACTAGCTAGCTGAACGAGAGGAAACTGGTTTGTTTAGAGCATCGGGGCCAAGCAGACCTCAGCATCTTCACGTATCTGCATAGACAGTGGGAAGAGGAAGGGAGGAAACATGAAAACACCAATATACAGCTTCATACGCCTTTGCAGCCTCTCTAAATTAAATGATTTTAAAACATTCCCAGTGACCTGCAAGGCTAAGAAATGCATAGACCTGAAAACTCTGTTGATTCTATAGCCTCAAAAGATGGGTGCATACATGGGACCATCTCTAGGACCCTGATTCTGTCTTCTGTGTTGATAATCACTACAATGCACATCCACAGCTCACGACGGACATGTTTGGCAAGACCACCATGCTTTCTGTGGAGCTGTTTATTACAAAGCGTCACAATCTCTCAACACATCACCAAAAGCCCTTCCCTTCCTGGAAGAAAAATAAGTATTTAAAAATCTCAAGAATTTGTTATCTGGGATCTGCAAAGAGACTTGTCTAGTTGACTCCTCCCATACCTGCCCTGCAGTGACCTAACATTGCAACACACAAATGGAAAAGACTCCCCTGTGGCCTGAAAGCAGCTGTACCTTGACAGGGAAGCAGATAAATATCTCACGTACAAGAGGCCCTGAGGAACAGTCACCACCTGAGCATTGCAAGTAGTCATACCTCCAAGTGACAAAACACCTGGCATTTTAGAGGATGAAGAAAGGGTGGAAACGTGTATGGTGAAGCACTTGTCACTTTTAACCTGGTGAGTCTTTAACCAAATTCAGTTTTAACACACAACAGTGTGAACCAGGGCTGGGGGTATAGCTCCATTAATAGAGTGCTTGCATAGCACGCCTGAAGCCCTGGATTTATCCCCAGCACAGCCTATATCAGATACATGGCACAAGCTATAATTCCAGCACTTGGGAGATGGAGGCAGGAGGATCAGGAGTTCAAGGGCACCCTTAGTTATATAGTAAGTTTGAGGCCAGCCTGGGCTACATGAGACCCTGTCATAAAAACAAAACAAAACAACAACCAAACAGAAAAAAAAAAATAAAAAAAACCCAAACCAAACAGTGTGAACCAGCTCATCAGCAGTGATACAGCTTTGATAACTGTCCTTCATAGGTTTAAAGGCTCAGTTCCTCAGGGATGGGAAGTTGCAAGCCTTTCAGATGTAGGTAGGATTTAATAGGAAGTATGTAGGGCCTGAAAGCCTGCCTTCAAAACAGGTTGTGGTACCCCGTCTCTTGCTCTCCCTGTTGCTTCTGTTTCTTGAGTGAGGGAGTGAATGGTTTGCTTCCAGTACAGGCTCCCATAGTGCTGTGCAGCCTCATTCAAGGTTCAAAGTCATGGGGCTGCTTGATCATAGACAGCAACAAAACTCAGTCAAAATAATCCTTTTCTCTTCTAGCTGAAGTGTCTATAGTGAGACAAAGAATCTCATATTAACCTTTTCTCCAGGGACTTCCAACGAGTTCTTGGGTTAACTATAGATTTATTTATAGGTTTATCCATAATGAAAAACATGTAATAATCAAGAGTCACCCTCTCAATAGGCATGGTGGTCCATGTCTCTGAACAATTTATAGTCTAGGGATGTGGCTCAGTTGATATTCAGTCTGTGAAGTGCTCGCCTAGCATGCACAAAGCCCTGTGTTCTATCCCCAGTGTCATATAAAACCAAGCATAGCTGGCTGTGGTGGTGCAACACTTTAATCCCAGCTCCTTTGGAAGGCAGAGGCAGGAGGATCTTGGTGAGTTCAAGGCCAGACTAGTCTACATAGTGAGTTCCAGGCCAGCTGGGACTACAGGGAGACCCTGTCTCAAAAAAACAAAACACAAACAAACAGAAAAATAAGCGTGCAGGCTAGCTCCCATAATCCCAGCACTCAGGAACTGGATGAAAGAGGATTGAAAGTTCAAGTGATCCTCAGCTACACAGTGAGTTGGAGGCTAGCCTGCGATTCATAAAACCCTGCCTCAAACAAAAAAGAAAAGTCACTTGGGCTCATGAGGTGGCTCGGGGGTAAAGGCACTCGCCACCAAGCCTGACCACCTGAGTTTGATTGCCAGAATGTACACGGTGGAAGGAAGGAATTGACTCCCAAAAGCTGGCCTTTGATTTCTACACATACATGCACACATATACACACAGTAAGTAAATAAAGTTAGCTCCCCAATAAAGCCTTAATTCTGCACAACTTCCCCCAGACTACATTCCCTGCTTTGTGTCTTTAGCACTCTCAGCATCTGAAGTAATGGAGCAGCCCTTGCCCTGCCTCAGCCACAACCACAGCCCCCCCGACTCCAAGGAGTGCTGAAGACTGATCTGAGTAGGAAATTGGGGCACCTTGCCTTATAACATTTTGTAAACATAAACCAAAAACAGGATTCTGTAATAAAAAGTTTTCTTTGTTTGTTCATTTTTTTTTTAATGGAAACCAAAGACTACCATGAGCTGCTGTGCCCAGTCCAACAGGCCGCCTTGCTTGACAGCCATGAAGAGCTGGAAATTAATGTCAAAACCAGGATTCCTGTGCCAGAAGAGACAGGTTCCAGTCCCTACTTGTTTACAGCTTCCTGGAGCCCTAACTCCACCCAGACCCACCCCAGTCCCACTCCCAGGATATTTGTCTTCCAGACACTGAAGGCAGTCAAGGTTAACCCCTTCCTTTACCAACAGATACATTCCTTCCTAAGCAGGCCAAGGCAAAAGGATTGCCCCTGGTCACAGCCCTGCCCCAGTGCCAAGGCAAAAGGATTGATGTCAGCCTGGACTACATCTGAATTCAAGGCCAGCCTGAGCTACATAGAAAGACACTATTTCAAAAAACCCTCTTCCTCCTCAAAAATTAACAGACAAAAGAGAATAAACTGCATTTCTGGAAATCCCAACCCATCCCTGGAATTTCTCACAGACCCCCACCCAGCAAATCTTGAATAGCCCCTTTTCCATTAAAGTTTGCTCATTGGAAGGAACTTTCCAAAAGCCAGCAGTAAAAGCCAGCAAAGTGATGGATGCCACCTTTGCTTCCTCCATGTGTTACTTATACCTTTTAATAAAACTTAGCATTTCCTTAAAACAGTACTTAAGAGGGGCTGGAGAGATGGCTCAGCAGGTAAGAGCCCTGACTGCTCCTGCAGAGGACCAGGGTTCGGTTCCCAGCACCCACATGACAGCTAACAATTGTCTGTAACTCCAGTTCTGGGGAATCCAATGCCTTCTTCCGACCTCTGCTGAGTATTGTACGACACGGTTGCACTTATATACATGCTGGCAATACACTCATACACATAAAATAAAAATAATTTTTAAAATTAAAAAAAAACTTATGAATGAGGGAAGGACTGAAACAATAGTTACACAATAAGAATGTTCACAGCTGCATTCAAAATAGATTCAGGGATAAACTATGGCGTATATGCTAAGCAACAAGGAGAAGAATGGGGTCCTCTCTCCTCACCAAAGCATAATTGGGATCAGTTCTTAAGAAGCAGTTGGTTCTTCCTTTTTCTTAAAGGAACTTAGTGGAAAATGGTTACCCCCCTATCTAAAGCCTAACGTAGATATTACACAAAAAACAAAGTGATAGATACTAAAAGCTATTTTCAATAGAAAATATGTCTTTAAATAGCATGTTGTAGTGTAGTGTGTATAGAAACTTTCTTTTTGTCACATACTAAAACAAAATACTTGCTCAAATAACCCTGTACGTTTGTCTTCCAAAACAGATGATCCTAGTTAACTTAGACTAACACCTTCCCAAGGTCTCTGAGACTATAGAGTTGGTACTAGGTCAGTGGCCCATGCAGCGCAACTAGGAGTACATGCCGACACAGAGCTATGAGCAACTTGTCTCCATCTTAGACCTCTTTTTCCCCTAGGTAAGCCTAGCTGCCTTCCTCCTCAACCAAGTATTGCCGGGCTGCGAGGCGGGGCCGGAGAGGCGCCCAGCCCCTAACCACGACCCCGCCCGACCATAACCCCGCCCCCAGTCCCCAGAGCAGCGCCCCGCCCCTGGTCGTAGCCCTGCCCCCCCGTACACGCCCACCTCTGAGCAACGCCCCGCCCCCAGATCGTAGCCCCGCCCCAGAGCTGCGTCCGGCTCCGAGCGGCGCCCCGCCCCCTGAGCGTGGGCCCGCCCTATACACGCCCATTCTCTTGAACAATGCCACGCCTCCTGAGCGTGGCGCGGCTCTAGCGCCCGCGTCTCCAAGGAAACCTCTACGCCTTCCTCAGAGCCGGCAGCACGATGGCGGCCGGGGAACCGGGAGACCTTGGCGGCTACTACTTCAGGTTCCTGCCTCAGAGAACCTTCCCGTCCCTGAGCGCCCGGGAGATCACCAGCCGGCTCCGCCAGTGGTGAGGGTCGAGGGGCGGGAGCGGCGAGCCTGGGGTCTGGCGGCGGCGAGGAACCAACGGCGGAGCGGCGTGCGGGTGGGCGGCCTGGGGTCCGGGGTCTCCGCCTTCGGGCGCCGCCCTCCGGGCTCGCGGCTCCGCTCCCTAGGCTCCGGGCTCCGAGCTCGGCGTTCCACGCTTCGGACTCCCGGCTCCGCGCTCCGGGCTCCGCGCCCCGCCCTCTAACTTGACTCTCCTCTGCCTCAGGTCCATGCTGGGCAGAATCCAGGCTCAAGCGTTCGGCTTCGACCAGACCTTCCTGCCCTACCGGAAAGACGATTTCGTCATGGTTGGTATGGGGGGTCTCTGCTGATACGTGCCCCGGGTGGGCCTCGACTCCCTTCCTGAATGACGTGTTCTTGCAGTTTGGGAGGCCTGAAAAGTGCAGTTTAATTTCAGACTGTCTCACCGGCCTCACGCTCAGGGATCCTCTGGCCTCAGACTCCCAAGTGCTAGGACTACAGGTGCGAGCCACGCCCGTCTTGCGGGGCGAATCTTGTAACATTTCCCACAAACATCAGTTTGTCCCTCATTTAGCTGATTGATTTCCTGCCTGCAGGAGCTTAGGTAGCTTTCCAGTTCTGTAATCAAAAAAAAAAAAAAAAAGTTTTTGAAACAGCCTCTCTTCAATTTATGCTAGCCTTGAACCGTCATCCTGCCTCAGTGCCCAGTGCTGGGATTACAGGCATGTGTCACCACATCTGGCTAAAAATTGTAGGGATTTTGTTTCTGCTTTTTAATGAGCACATCTTGATTTTTAAAATAATGTTGATTCTTTGAGAATTTCATACAGTGCATTTTGATCATATTCATAATCCCCCAATCTCGTCCAGATCTCCCCTACCTTTGTACGCCCCCATGTTCTCTTTCACCTTTTAGGGCCTATCAAGTGTCCCCAAATGCTCTTGGGTCTATGGGTCTAGTCCCTGGAGCCTGGTCAACATTCTGCATCACATCCTTAAAGAAAACTGACTCTCCCTCTCCCTGCAGCTATTAGCTGCTACTAGTTCAGCTAGGGCTGGGCCTTCTCCATGCTGGGTTTTTGTATGACTTGGGCATGGACGGGTCCTTGCATTCTATCACAAACACTGGGTTCAAATGTGCAACTTCCCTGTTGTATCCATAAAACACTGTTTCCTTGTATTCATCCACCTCCTCTGGCTCTTACAGTCTCTCTGCTCCCTCTTCCAGAATGATCCCTGAGTTTTAGGAGAGGGTGTTCCATTTAGAGCCAAGCACTCTGCAGTCTTTATTTTCTGCATGTTGAACACTTGTGTAAATTGCCATCTACAGTAAGAACCTTTTCTGGTGAGAGTCGAGAGATGCACTAATCCTCTGTTGGATGTATCATTGGCTTTATTTATTAGGCTTCACTCCAAATACTTTTGGCTTCAAAATTACATTTTGCTTGAGAACTGGACTTAAAGGTCCAACAGCAATTCCCAAATCATTCCTCCCAAATGTTTCAAACAATAAGCCCTTAGCTAGGGGAGACTACTGTGGAAAGGATAGAGTTCATTCAAAGGTGTACGTTCTGGTGTGCATCTTAAAATTCTGACCCTTTATTTTCAGTCTCTTCCCCCAAGTAAGATGGAGAATATCAAGACGTGTGGAATTATCTTCATTGTCTGCCATTCATGTCCTTTGAGCATTTGACTTTAGTTCATAGTGGACATAATGTATTCAGCTCACACTTTGTGAAGGCCTATCTTGTGCTACGAGTGTCCACAGCTGTTAGAAACAAGGCAAACAAGCAGCTTTCAAGGCTGTTATGGGCCCTTGGCAGTATGGCCAGCAGACAGACAAAAGCACCGGCTTGTCTCACACACTGACAGGAATGAGCAGAAGAATATTCTGTCAGATTGTCTCATAATTCTGGAGCTAGAAGTTGAAGATCACAGGTAGATTCAGCATCGTCCTGAAACCTGTCAAAATGAACCCTTGCCTCCTCCTGAGCTCCTGATACCAGTAGCCCTTGGCACTCTTGGTTTATAGCTGAAGCACTTTACCTTTGTCTAAATTACTTGGCCTTCTCACCTTTCTGTGTCTTCTGAGGACACCAGCCATTCTGAAATAAGGGCTTACCACCCCACCCATAGGTGTACTTAATCAGCATCCACAGTGACCCTCTTTCTAATTAAGGGTACTATCTAAGGTTGAGGGAGCACATAAATTTTGAGTGACTCTGTTCAGTCCATAACAGAGGGTAAATTGGCCTTGACGTCTATTTCCCTGGGGTTGTAATGTTATTATAGCATAGTGACACAATTAATGACATGTCTTAGTTATTCCTGGTTAGATTTTTACAATTTCCACTTATATCAATACTGGCTCTCGCCTTTTTATTTAAACATCAGGATTTCCAAGTGATATAAAATAATTTTTTATTTCTTTTTTTGTTTTTATATACAACTTTTAATGACTTATTTATTCAGAAATGTTTGTTGAGTACTTTCTGTGTGCCCCCCCCATGAGACCTGATCCCAGCTTGTAAGGCATGTACAGTTTCAGCAAGCTAGAAAGAGGAAAAAAATCTTGACAGCACAATGGAATAATGTTATAATAGATGACTTTAAAAATGTGCTAGGGAAACCCAGAGATGCTCAGTGGTTAAGAGCTCACACTGCTGTTGCAGAAGATACAGGTTCAATTCCTAACATCCATATGGTATCTCACAAGTATCCTTAACTCCAACGCCTGAGCCTCTGACACCTGGCTTCTACTGGCACCAGACTTCTAATCTTAAAGCTCTTCTTGAGCTGGGGATGTAGCCCATGTGGTAGAATGATTACCTAGCATTCCTAAAGCGTTGGGTCAGTCCCCAGCACCACATGACACTAGGCATGGTGTCACTTTCCTGTAATCCCAGCACTGGGAGGTGGAGGCAGGAGGATCAGAAGTTCAAGGTAATCCTTGCCTCCCCAGCAAGGCCAGCTTAGGTTCTATGACACCCTGCCTCAAAAAGCAGAACAGGTTCAAATTTAAAATACTGGGGAGCTAGGGATGTGGCTCATTTGTAGAGTGCTTGCCTAGTATACACAAATTCTGTCTCATGCAAAATATTTAAATTATTTTGTTTGTATGAGTGTTATGTATAATATATGTAAGTACACTACATCCTTGCAGTGACCCTGGAGGCCAGAAGAAGGTGTCATATCCCCTGGACCTGGAGTTTTGAATGTTTGTGAGCTACCATGTGGGTACTGGAAACCAAACCCAGGTCTTCTGCAAGAGCAACCAGTGCTCTTAACTGCTGAGCCATCTCTCCAGCACCCCATTTTTTTTTTCTCATTCCTCTTTCAAGTCCTGGGCATAGCCCACCATATTTTTTTGGTCTTTTTTTTAAAAGACCATGTGTATGAGTGTATTGCCTACATGCATGTAAGTGCACCCGTGTTGTGCAGTGCTCCTCGGAGGGTGTCAGAGTCCCTGGAACTGAAGTTATGTTTGGCGGTTAGCCACTATGTGGGTGCTGGGAATCAAACATTTGGAAGAACAGAAAGTCTTCTTAACCACTGAGTCATCTCTCCAGCCTTCTTTTGGTCTTTTTGAGACAGTCTCCTTATAGCCCCAGGTAGCCTGGAACTCAGTATGTAGACCAGGCTGACCTTGAACTCACAGAGATCCTCCTGCCTCTGTCTCCCAAGTGCTAGGACTAAAGGCGTGTGCCACCACGCCCAGCTCAAAAATATTTTTTAATAAAATAATTAAAGTCAGGCATGGTGACACATGCTTAGAATCCCAGCACTCAGAGACTGAGGCAGTAAGATTGTGAGTTCAAGGCTAGCCTGGGCTGCATGGTGAGAACAAATTTCCAAGAAACAGCTAATTAAAATAAAATGTTGATGTCACTTTGACAGATGTGTGGAAGACTGATTCCTCCAAATGGAATCTGGAAATAGTGAAGTGAAATTGGAAAACACCCCCAGACAGTATTTGACATCTGTAGTGAAGGTGTAATGGTGAGTGTAGCTGCCTTCACATAGTTGTCTGGTGATGTCCTCATTTTAGGCTAACCCCAGAATGGCTCAGAGATATATGTGCTTAAGCTTAAAGACTAGTAGGATGCTGAGAGTAGGGAGATAGAAATATGTCAGATGAATCCAAAATTTCTGCTTAGTTGACTGGAGTTAACTGATTACTACTAGGCATTAAATGCAGAGAAAGTGGAGAATAAATGAAGAATACAAGTTTAGTTTTAGGCATGCTCAGCTGCAGGTGTCCAGGTGCTGTGTTCTAGCTAGTTAGAGGCAGTATCTCACTTCAGGGTCTCAAGAGAGCTGGCAGATCAATACATAGTGCTCACATCCTCACCCTGGTGTGCCAGAGATAATGAGGGGGAATTTTCCACATAAACAATAACAAGCCTTTTATTTTTCAGCACTTTCCCAGAAGCCTGCCCAACGTATGTCTCATGAGCAGAACCTGGGCCTGGGGCTGCATCCTGGCACCACTAGGAAATGCAGAGTGGGTTGAGCATGTTGCAGTCTCAAGTAGAATTGAGATTCCTTAATGAAGAAAGATTGGTAGGAACAGATAAGCCAGCACTCAATGAGATAGTGCCACCACATGTCTCCTGCCATTCATTTAGAACTGTGAACTGGGATGGTAGCTCAGTTGGTAGGAGTGTTTTCCTAACGTAGACAGGCCCTGGCTTTGATCCCCAGTATAGTGGGAAAACGATAGGGTTTCTTTTATGTTTTTTTAAATTTTAATTTTTTTTATTTTGTGTGTATGAGTGTATTGCCTGCATGTATGTAACTGCACCTGTGTTGTGTAATGCCTGCAGAGGTCAGGAGAGAGCATCAGGTCCTCTGGAACTTGGATTGCAGGTGGTTGTTAGCCTCCATGTGGGTGCTGGGAATTGAACCAGGTGTTCTGGAAGAACAGCAAGTGTTCTTAACTCCTGAACCATCTCTCCAGCCCCCAGGGTTTCTTTTATGTTACCAAACAAGTTCATCTGCTTCTCACATGAGTTTTAACATCAGTACCATTGTTTGTGCAGACTAGGGATCACCTGAGATTTTCAAAAAGCACCTCAGTATGTTCCTTATAAAGCTGATAAAGAGAAAATCCCTTCTGATGCCTTGATGTAAACTCTGTAACAAACCATAGTGCACATAGACAGTGTTTTTAATGTATTTTTAGGGATATACTTGTAATTTCAATAATAAAACTTGCATTAACTTATTTGAAGTCTTTTACAAACATTTCAGTTGGCTCTAGGTCAGTTTGCTGCAGGCATTTGGTCTACTTCCATTAATAATGGCATCTAAAACAGGATTGTTGCCAGGTGTGGTGGCGCATGCCTTTAATCCCAGCATTTGGGAGGCAGAGGCAGGTGGATCTCTGTGAGTTTGAGGCCAGCCTGGTCTATATAGTGAGTTCCAGGACAGCTGGGGCTACAGGGAGACCCTGCCTCAAAAAGACAAAAAACAAAACAAAAACCAGGATTGTAAATCAGTAATGCCAAGGAATAATTACTAAATCAGAATTTATATTTCTTCCTTTTAAAATAGTTCAGAAAGCCTAAAATTAATCAAAACCAGGGGCTGAAGATGGCTCAGAGGTTAAGGGTACATACAACACGTGCAGAGGACCCAAATTTGGTTCCCAGCACCCACATTGGACAGCTCACAACTACCTGTAACTCCAGGGGATCTGATGCCTTTTTCTGGCCTCTGCAGGCAGCTGCACACAGGATTCGCATACACAGAGACAGATAACACATCATTTAAAATACTTTTTTTTTCAAAAGTAAACTGATAGCCAGGCATGGTGGCACAAGCCTTTAATCCCAGCACTTGGGAAGCAGGAGCAGGCAGATTTCTGTGAGTTCAAGGCCAACCTGGTCTACATAGTGAGTTCCAGATCAGCTGGGGCTATAGGAAGACCCTGTCTCGAAAAAAAAACAACAACAAAAAAAAGTAAACTGGGTGTGGTAGTACATGTCTTTAATCCCTGCACGTGAGAGGTAGAAGCTGGCAGATCTCTGAGTTTGAGGCCAGCCTGGTCTACATAGAGAGTTCTAAGCCAGTCCGGGCTATGAAGACTCAAGCATTGATTGCACTGGCTGCTCGTGCAAGGCCCGGGTTGAGGCCTAGCACAGCCTAGCAGCTCACAGCCATCTGTAACTCCAGTTCCAGGGTATTTGATGCCTTCTGGCCTCTAAGGGCACCCGGCATACATGTGATGCACATACAGAGATGCAGGCAAAACACATACACAGAAAATAAAAATTGGGGCTGGAGGGATGGCTCAGCTAACCACTCTTCCAGAAGACCCAGATTCAGTTCCCAGGACCCACATGGTGGCTAACACCCATCCTTAACACTGTCCTGGCTTTCACTGGCGCCAGGCACATACGTGGTACATTTACATAGAGGCAAAGGAGTCATACATATAAAATCTTTAAAAGTAAATAGTTTTTAGAGAAAGTAATCAAAGCCTGACATGGGTGTTGGGAATCGAGCTCACGTCCTCTGAAGAACAGCAAGCATTCTTAACTGCGGAGCCATCTCTCCAGCCTCACCGGGAGTCATCTTTGGTTCCTCTTCCCTTCTTCCCTCTATCATTCAATCCACTCACGTCCCACTTGCTACGGCCTAGATTTCCTGAGAGCATAAACTTCCCAGATTTATGCTTCTGCCAACAGCAACCTCCTTCCTCACCTCCCTTCAGTTCACCCTCCAACCAGAATAAAGGTTTGGTTTGGTTTGAAGTAGTGTCACTTGTAACCTAGGCTGGCTTCAAATTCCTTACATTGATGAGGCCTTCACCTCAAGTGGTGGGATTATAGGAGTGTGCCATCATATCCAGAATGAATTTAGGGTTCTGAAACCAGCAAGGTGGTTCAGAGGGTAAAGGTATTGCCTGGTGACCTGAGTTCCATCCCTGGAACCCACATGAAGTTGCAAGGAGAGTCAGCTCTGCAAAGTTGTCCTCTGCACATAGCACATGCACACCATACACTCAATAGCAATGCACTTTCAATAGAATGAAAAATCAGATTTTTGGGGTCTGGGGATGTATTCACTGGTAGAACCCTTGCCTAGCATGCAAGAAGCCCCTGTGTTCCATCCCTAGTACCATATAGAACTCAGCACAATGGCAAACTCCTGCAATCTCAGCCCTTGGGCAGTAGATAAGAAGTTTATCATGCAAGAAGCCCCTGTGTTCCATCCCTAGTACCATATAGAACTCAGCACAATGGCAAACTCCTGCAATCTCAGCCCTTGGGCAGTAGATAAGAAGTTTAAGGTCATTCTTAGCTAGTAGAGTTTGAGGCCAGCCTGGACTACATTAGTTCCAGTGTCAACAAAAGGATTCTGATCACACCTTCCTGGGCTGACAGTTCAGCAGTGTGCTCCTTGCTGCCCTTGAATCAAAAGCCAGGTTAAGACACAGCTAATTTTAGACTGAGATTAAGATTGTTTTCTGCAAGGTCCAATTCAGCTCACCACTTCATCTGACTCTGGCTCCTTCTGTGGTCACACTAACCCTCTACTCCTGAAGAGGCAGCCGTCCTTTCTTACCATTTTCTCTTCCTTCATAGGGGCTTTCCAAGGCCAGCCGTGGTGCATATCATGAATCCCATCACTCTGGAGTCAGAGGCAGGCAGAGCTCTTGAGTTCAAGGCCAACCTGGTCTGTTGACATAACTTGAGTTGCAGGCCAGCCAGGCCTACATAGTGATGTCCTGTCTTGGAAAATCAAAAGGGGCGGGGAGACCCCAGTGGCATGATGGAAGCAGCTCATCACAGCTGAGATTGCTCACTAAATTTTTAGTAATCTTTGTTCATACTAAACTTCTGGAAGATGGAAATCAGGGTTTTTGTTAGAGTAAGAGGAGGCATAGTTCAGCATTTACCAATATTTGGTACCTCTTTGCCCAGCAAAATCCACTCACCTTTTATTCTATAAAGTCCTCATGGACAATCAACATGTCCACTGGATTTTGGAATTAGGAAGGCATGGGTCCGTCTAGTTAAATAAAGGGAACAAGAGCCAGATATAAAGGAATGAGTGGTAGAAAAAAAGACCCATAGCTTACATTCTTCCTTTAAATTATTTAGGGGCTAGCAAGATTTCTTAGTGGGTCAAGGTGTTTGCTGTTAGTTTTGATGACCTATCTTCAGACCCACACAGTGGAAGGAGAGAACCAACTCCAGAAAGTTGCTTTTGACTTCCACGTGTTTAGTGCGGTATGGGTACACACATATGAACAAAACAAATGCATATAATTTAAATTTATTCTAATTTTATGTATATGAGTGTTTTGCCTGCTTGTATGTAAGTACACCCATGCCATGCAGGGCTCATGGAGGCCAGAAGAAGGCATCAGATGCCCTATGCAGGAGTTACGGACAATTATTAGTTACCATGTAGGTGCTGGGAACCAAACCCATGTCCTCTGCAAGATCAGCCAGGATCTTTACTGCTTAGCCATCTTTCCAATGCATATGTATGTTTTTTAAAGAAGTGATTTATTAGCTAGGCCTAGTGGCACACATCTGTAATCCTAGGACTCAGGAGCCAGAGGCTGGAGGATCTTCCCATGTTTGAAGCCAGCCTGGGCTACATGAATCTCAAAGTTTCCACTCTGTCCATTCAACGAATGTTTGAGTAAATGCACACAGGCCCTGTTACTCACCCTGGGACTATACCAATGCAAAAGAAGAACAGGGCCCTCTTTAGGAAGGTAGCATTCTAGTACTTTTTAAGTCGAGGTCTCCCTATAGCCCAGCTGGCCTGGAACTATCTATGTAGACCAGGCTGGCCTTCAGCCTGCTTCTTCCTCCAGGGTGCTGGGACCAAAGGTGTGCACCACCATGCCTGGCTCTAACACTTTTTTAAAAAACTTCTATTTATTTATTTGGGTAAGAGGGACAGGCATACCATAGTGAATGTGGGGAGGTAGAGGATAACTTGCAGGGATTGACTTTCTCCATCATGTGGGCCCAAGGGATGGAACTGAAGTTATTGGGCCTGGCAGCAAGTACCTTTCCTTGCTGAACCATCTCACTGGCCCTTTAATACTTCATAGTGGCTCAGTCCTGTGATAAAAATGTGCTCTATTTTGTTCAGCTGTTCTTCAGCTGATAGATACTGAAGTTCTTTCCAGGTTTTGACACACAAAATTTTAAATATACACATAAAGATTACCTACTGGTTTTCAGAACTCCAAAATATAGTCTGCTGGACTATATTTTTCCCAATCTGTTGATCATCATGGACACTGCTTTCTAGCTGCCTACCATGTTTTGAACTCCCATGTGAACTGGGAATAATTTCTAGCCTTTGTTTTTAGACAGTCCCAAGTTGAACACCCCCACATGCCCACCATCCCCCATACATACCCACTTCTACAAAATGCCAGGAACCCCCTTCCATCTAGTGCTGGGTGACAAAGCAAGTGTTTAAGATACCTGAGGCCCTAGGTTCAGTCCCCAACAACGAAACAATAAGCTTGGGACTTAAGTTTTCCAACCAAACTGGCGAAGACTTGGATTTCGTGTGCATTGTTGTTTTGCTTTAGAGACAGAGCTAGCCTTAAATTAGCTATGTAGCAGAGGCTAACCTTGAACTTTTTTTTTTTTTTTTTTTTTTGAGACAAGGTCTCACTATATAGCCCAGCTGGCCTAGAACTGCCTATGTAAACCAGGCTGGCCTCAAATTCAAAGAGATCCACCAGCCTCTACCCCTACCCAGCTTCAAGTGCTAGGATTAAAGTCCTGAGTCATCTCTCCCAGACTGGACTTGAACTCTTTTTTGGGGGGCAGGGAGGGGTTGAGACAGTATTTTCCTATAGCCCCAGCTAACCTGGAATTCACTATATAGACCAGACTGACCTCGAACTCACAGAAATGAACCTGCTTCTGCCTCCCAAGTGCTGAGATAGAAAGTGTGCGCCACTGTGCCTGCCTGGCCTGGCCTTCATTTTCCAACCCTCCTAAGTATAGTGGTTGCAGGTGGGTGCCCACACCTGGCTTGACTGCATAATTTTTATTCATTTATTTGGGGTTTTTTGTTTTGTGTTTTTGAGACAGAGTCTCACTGTGCAGCAGTGGCTAGAATTCACTGTGTAGACCAGACTGGCCTCAAACTCACAGAGATCTGCCTGCCTCTGCCTCCTGAGAACTGGGACTAAAGGCATATACTACTATACTCAGCTTTTTTTTTTAAGTTTTAAAAATATGATTATTTGCCAGGCGTGATGGCACACATCTTTAATCCCAGCACTTGGGAGGCAGAGTTAGGCAGGTCTTTGTGAGTTCAAGGCCAGCCTGGTCTCCATAGCAAGTTTCAGGCCAGCTGGGGCTACAGGAAGACCCTGTTGAAATCAAGCAAACAAAAAATTGACTCTGTGTAAGAGAGAGAGCAAATGTGCCATAGTGCACATGTGGGTATCAATGAACAACTTTCAGGAGTCAGTTCTGCCATGTGGGACCCGGGGATTGGATTTAAGACACCAGGCTTGTGTAGTTTTATCCTCTTAACCATCTTGCCATCCCTTGATTTCATTTCTTTATAAAACATTTGTTACTTGACCTTTTGCCAATTTAAAGTTCTTCCAACTGGTATGATGGTAGATACCTGTAAGCTCAACACTTGAGAGAGATGCAGTGTTAGAAATAAAACCTGAGGTCCAACACAGAGCATGTGGACAAAGGGAAAGTAACTGGGCAAGGCAGCTTTTTTGCAAAAGGGTGAGCTGCGTGGTCATTCAGATCCAGCAAGCATACCTGATCCCTAATGCAAGAGTGCTGTTCTCCATTGGCTGGGGTCCAACCTCAGTCTTCCTGGTTGGCTAGTTTAAAGAAGTAGTGTAAAGGAAGGGGAAAAAAGGTTTGCTAAAGAGCAGAGCTCTGCTGCCCCAGGCCGTCAGGTTGGGAATGCATCAGGGCTTTTTCATCAACAAATCTTAAAGGATGTGTGGGGGAAAATTAAAGATTAGAATTCCTTCTCATGAACAAAAAGTTTCAAAGAATTTGGAAGAAAAGGCTTTCTTAGAGCAGGAGGATCAGGAGTTCAGGGTTATCCTTGGGTACATAGAGAGTTACAAGTGTGTTCAAGGCTAGCCTGGCTACAGGAGACCTGTCTCCAAAAAGCAAAAATAAAGTTGTCCTTCAGGCTACACTAAGTAGTTCAGACCTGTAATCCTAGCACATAGTTGAAGCCAGAGAATTGAGATTTCAAGGCCAACTTGGGCTACATAGCAAATTCAAGGCCAACCTGAGCTACTTAATGAGACCCCCCCCTCATAAAAACAAAGGGGACTGGAGAGATGGCTCAGCACTTACGAGCACTGTCTCTTCTTGCAGAAGATCTGTGTTTGAATCCCAGCACCCACATGGCAGCTAACAACTGTCTATAACACCAGTCCCAGGTGATCCGACAGCCTCTTCTGACCTCCGTGGGAATTGCACGACATGGATGCACTTACCTACATGCAGGCAATACACCCATACAAGTAAAAATTTTTTTAAAAGTTAAAAAAAAAGAATGGGATGTAGCTCAGTGGTAGAATATTGCTTAGGTAATGCACGAGGCCCTGAGTTCCATACCCAGTACCACAAATAAACCATTTTTTTAAAGAGGTAAATAATGTTCATCCTACTTTGAATTAAATGATGTTTTACTTTTGTTTCAGAAGTTAATTTGTTATTTATAATAAAGTTTCTAACATGTTCCCCCACAATTTACATTTTAGGCTTTTTTCAAAGACCCAAATGTTATTCCAAATTTGCAGTTACTTTCAAATTCTTCTGGACAGTGGACTACATTAGGTAATGAAAGCTAATTTTCGTATTTATAAATTACTGTTTTACTATTTTAATAAAATTTTGCCTCAACAGTTATCAGATAGATTGATTGCTGCCCTTCCATAGGACCCAAGTTTGATTCCTAGCTCCCACATCAGGCTACCCACAATGGCCTTTAACTCCCAACTCTAGGGGATCTGATGCCTCTAACCTTGATGGATACCTGCATTCACTTGTTCACTTGCACATACACACAATTAAAACTGGGGGACAGAGAAGTGGGAACAGGAGAGGGGGAGAGAGAATGAACCATAGCCAGAGCACCAGGAGGGAAATGGTTGTACCCTGAGGAAAGAATCAAGAAAGATCTGATAAGGCAATGTTGACAGAGACTCTGCTGGCCTGGGAGATTTTTTTTTTTTTTAGAATAATAACAAATCATAGAGGAATAACTTAAATTCTTAAAAGGAGTATTTTGTGTAGTTAACACATTAACAACACATTGAAAAACGTAGCTGGAACTATGTAATTTAAGGTTTATTTTGTGTGTGTGTGTGTGTGTGTGTGTGCGCTGGCTCCTGAAAACTGGAACTACAGGCCACTGTGAGGCACTGATATAGGCACTGGGAGCTGCAGTCAGACCCAGCAGGTGCTCTCAACCTCTGAGCCATCTCTCCAGCCTCTAACTGGGAATTTTTTAGTAAAATTACCCAAATACTGAACGTTCATTTAAATGTCTTCAATAACTACCAAGTCAAGAAGGAAATCAGAGAATTAATGACTTTTGTTCTTAAATTTTTAGGTTAGTATACAAAGTAAGGTTTCTTCATATAGAAATATCATTGTAGGCTGGGTGTGATGACGCAGGCCTTTAATCCCAGCACTTAGGGGTCAGAGGTAGGCAGATCTTTGTGCATTTGAGACTAACCTGGTCTACATAGTGAGTTCCAGGCCAGCCAGGGCTACATAGTGAGACACTATCTCAACGCCCCCACCAAACAAAAACAAAAAAAGAAGTGCTATTGTACTTTGTTGTCCTTCCCTCTCCCCACTCCACCCCACCCCCATTATCCATGCATGAAACAGTTACTGTTTTTTTAATTATTGTTTGTGTAGATATGTATGTGTGAGTACAGGCATACCATGTAGAGGTCAGAGGACAAATTTCTGGAGTCCTTCCACAAAGGGATCTGGAATCAAACTCAGGCCATCAGGCTTATATGGCAAACACTTTTACCAGTGAGTCATCTTGTCCTAATACAATGTTTTGAAAACAAACTTGAATAGTATATTTTAAATTTAAGGTCGAGGGCTCAACAATGGAACAGGTAACACCATTCTGTGTTAGGAGACTCTGTAATACAGCTTTGTGCACAAGAAAATAACAATTGTTTTGAAAGTAGGTGTTTTCTTTAGAAAGGAGTCTTACTAAATTCTCAAATTCTATTTTCAGGCAGTTCTAAGTAGCCTTAACACAAAGTAACTTTTTTTTTTTTTTTTAATATGGAAGGCTTCATGTCACCCTTATGCAGAGGCCATGCTGATCTTCTCTGTATAGTTCCAATTTTAGTATATGTGCTGCTGGACAAGTACACGAAGTAGCTTTTTTAAGAGTATTAAGAACAAAATGACAAGGTTGGTGATGTTAGACAGAGCAGGTCAAATTTTATTGCTTTTCACTAAGGACTGCTGCCAAATTCACAGAGCAGAAAGCTGGTAGAGCTTGACCTGCCTAATCAGAGCCACATATCACAGTGTTTTTTAAATATTTATAGGAAATTCAGTCATTCCATTTGAAAAAAATGAGGTTCATTGAAATGTGTTGAATCTCCCCCATATTGATGCATTCTTCACAAAGTTGCACCAACTTATTCCTAACTTTTGGGTTTTTAATTTTGTTTTCATGATTTAATTTTTTAATATTTTATTTATTTTTATTTTATAAATATGAGTGTCTTGCCTGTATTTGTGTAAGTGTACCACATGCATGGAATGCCCTGCAGAGGCCAGAAGAGGGTATAAAATCCCTTGGAACTGGAGTTATGGGTGGTTGTTAGCTGCCATGTGGGTGTTGGGACTTCACCCCAGTCCTCTGGAAGAACAGCAAGTGTTAACTGCTGAGCCATCTCTCCAACCCCTGGGTTTTTTTTTTCCTATTAAAAAAAGCATATTCTTTGAGAATTTCATACATTTATACAATGAAATATCATATCCACCTGCCATTTCCCCCTTCATCACCCCCAGACCCCTCCAACATATCCTGTGCCTTTTGTTTTTTGTTTTGTTTTGGGGGGTTTGTTTGTTTTGTTTTCCAATTCCCATTTAGTTTTGGCTCTTGGGGCAATGTTCAGTCTTTTTTTGTTTTTAAATAACCCACCAAGTCCTGTATTGCAGGCTGTATGTGCATGGGTGTGGGGCCATCCACTGGAGCATGGGCAACCTACCACAGCCCACCCCCTCCCAAAGGAGAGTGATTCTCCCTCCCCTAGTAGCTGTTGGCTGCCAATAGCTCTTCAGTTGGGGATGGGGTGTGTGAACTCCTCCATCTGTGCTGGAATTTGGGCCGGCTGGATGGTGTGCAGGTTAGCACAGCTGCTATGAGTTCATGAGTACAGTGACCATGTCAGTCCAGAAGACAGCACTTCTTAGCCTCCAGCTCTGCGTTCTTTCCACTCTTCCATAATGTTCCCTGGGCCTTTGTTCCTGGGGTTTTTTAAATCATATTTATTTATTTATTATGTTTATGTGTATGCATGTGCCACACTATGTGTTTGAAGGTCAGAGGACAGCTTGCAGGAGTTGGTTCTCTCCTTCTACCACGAGTCCTGGGAAATCAAACTCAGGAGTTCTGGCTTGGCAGCAAGTGCTTTTCCCCACCAAGCCATCTTGCCAGACTGTATTCCTAAATTCTGAATAAGGCATTGTGCAAAGGAGAATTGCCAAAATTCTACATGTGCCTGACGGGCAATATTAGAAGCATTCTACAAATAGAGCCAGAGAGAAGCACTCTGTTTCTGAAGAGGAGTTCCTGATACATTACCAACACTTTCGTTAGCTTGATTTTCATCTCCTCACTTCCTTCCTTTTCTCTCAGTTTCTGTCTAGGGTCTTTATAAGCCAGAGAATCAGCCTTTGCTTCTTTTGTTTGTTTTTTGAGACAGTCTCATTTAGTAGCCCAGGCTGGCCTGGTATTCCTGGAGATCTTCCTGCCTCAGCCCCCTATGTGCTAGAATTCCAGACATGAGCCACCACACGGGACTTTTTTTCCTTCCAAGTGCTAACCAAGCCCACCCGGCTTAGGTGAGAGCAGAGGGACTGGTTGTGTTCAGGGTGATGTGGCGGTGCATAGTCATGGTTCTTCTTTTGGTTTTGTTGTGGTCATTTGTTTTGGGGAACAAAATCTTGTATACTCCAGGCTGGCTTCAAACTCTATGTAGCCAAGGCTGGCTTTGAACTTCTGATCTTCCTGCTTCTCCCTCATAAGGCCTGGGACTATAGGTATACATTACCATGCCCAGCTAAGAATCAGCCTTTTTTTTTTTTTTTAAGAAAACTTTGTGAGTGTGTTGACTGTAGGTGTACCCCTGGTATATGTCCATGCAGAGACCAGAGGAAGATACTAGGTCGATCACTTTGTGCTTGTTCCCTGAGACAAAGTCTCTCAGATCTGAAGTTTACTGTTTTAGGTAGAACAGTAAACTGAAGAGCCACCTCTATCTACCCCCCAGCACAGGGATTACAGATATGCTCAGTCATGCCCCACTTCTTAGGTAGGTGCAGGAGATTTGAACTCAGGTCCTCAGCACTTGCAAAGCAAGTGTCCTTCCTCACTGAGCCATTTCTCCAGCCCAGGGATCAGCTTTTTAAAATAAGAGATGCTATAGTCTTCTTGAAGGTGAGCTGATTCTAAAGAAACTAATGCTGGAGGACTGGAGAGATGACTCTTGCAGAGGACTCAGTTTCGATTCCCAGCACTTACATGGCAGCTAAAAGCCATCAGTAATTCCAGTTCCAGGTTATCTGATGCCCTCTTCTGACCTCCTAGGGAATTGCACAACACAGGTGCACTTACATACATGCAGGCAATACACTCATACACATAAAATAAAAAATAATAAACTTTTTTTTAAAAAAGAAACTAATGCTGGACCTTCCCTCGCTGCCAGCTATGCTGCCCATGTCACCACTTGTTAATGCTGCTTTGTCTGCTTCACCCGGTACCAGAGCCCTTCATGTAGATTCCCTTATTTATTATTACTATTGTGTGTGTTGGTTTATGTGAACATGCCATGGAATGCATGTGAAAGTCAGGACAAGTTTCAGGAGAAGGTTCTCTTCCATTGTGAGTTCCAGGGATTAAACTCATGAGACTTGTACAGCAAGTGCTTTTACCTAGTGAGCCATCTCACCAACCTAACCTACTTTAGATAACACATAGTTGAGGCTTCCTGTATACTCAGTTACAGGACTCACACACTACCTTCTTAAATCCTGAAAGGAATCGTGGATCCCTATGCAAATGAGGAGGGCTCAGTCAGTAAAGTATTTGTGTAAGCATGAGCTCCTGAGTGCAGATCCCCTGTACCCAGTTTAAAAAAAAAAAAAGCTGGGACTGCAGTGTGTGTCTGTAATCCCAGTACTAGGGAGTTGGGAACAGATCCCTGGGGCTCAGTGGTCAGTTTATTCTGAGAGAGAGCCCAGACTAATGTGAGGCCTTGTCTCAAAAAACAAGGTGAAGGACTTGAAATATGGCTTAGATGGCACTTAAGAACACATACTGCTCTTTCAGAGGACCCAGGTTCAGTCCCAGCACCCACGTGATAGCTCACAACCACCTGTAACTCTAGCTCCAGGGGTTCTGATGACTTCTCTAGGCTCTTGCATGAACGTGGTACACAGATGCACAGACATAAACATAAATAAAATAACTTGGATGGCTCAAGAAACTATGCCTGCAGTTGACTTCAGGTTTCCACACACAAATGTGCACATATACAATGTACACCCATACAAACACACTCTACACTCACGTAGCCCGAGGTTAGGTAATTTGTAGAATTTTCTACAGCTGACTGGGTAGAGTTAAAATTCAAATCCAGCTACAGAATTTGACCACGGTATCTCTTGATTCTGTCACATCTTTATTATTAAATTGCCAGAAAAGCACTGTTTTTTTAAAAAGTATTTATGATTGTGTGCACAATGTGTTGGGGAGGCATAATACAGCCCATGTGTGCTGGTCAGAGGACATTCGTATGGAGTTGCTAGGTTCTTTCATCTTTACCTGTTTTCAGGGCATCAAGCTCAGTCAGACTTGGACGGCAGGCACTTTTACCTGCCAGGCTGCCTCACTGGTCCAAAAGCACAAATTTGAGGCATTAAACACTTTTATTTTGTGTTTTTCTAAGGCAGGTCTTACTCTGTAGTCCAGGCTGTTTGAAACTGTGTAACCCAAGCTGACTTTGAACTCAAAGCAGTTTTCCTATCTCACGCTCAAGTGGCTGAAAGTATAAGCCCACACCACACTTTGTGTCCCTTGTCTGCAGTGTTGAGGGCCGAGCCTAGAGCTCAAACATGCTAGGAAGTACTCTACCAACTGAGCTGTTCCCATCTCCAGAGGAAGGCATTGCTAGCAAAAAGGAACTGGAACACTCAGGGATTGTGAAGGGTTCCAGCCTTGTCAGAGTGTGGAAACAAGGAATCTTGTTCTGAAGAGAACACTAAGGATACAGTAGAAAAACCATGTGATAACGAGATCAAGGGTATGACTCATGGATTTAATCAGTCACTTCAGCAGAGACCAAAAATAGAAATGGGATTGTATCAGCAGAGATACTGCTGGCCGGAAGGAAGGGGCCAGAAGGCACAGAGGTGAAAGAAAGGCTGCTTGACTTCTTAGATCCTTTAGAACTGGACCATAGAGCCACTCTACTGCAAACATGAGCTATTTTGTGAGAATAGGAAAGAGCTAGAAGGTATATCAGAGGTCATCAGGACCAGAGCTCCATTTCACCAGGCCACACAGTCTCCAACCATAGCCTTAGAGACAGGGCCAAGGACAGAGACTGAGGGCCAAGTTAGCCCTTAGAAACCATAGAAATAGTTCACCTGGTACCTGGAAGTGTCTCCCAGAACTGAGACATATGGAGCCCCCAGCTCAAGTGGGTCCAGTAGGCAGAGTATAGAACTAAGTGCATTATCCTGGAGTCCGAGAAGTGAGGAATCACCTCCCTAAGTTATTCTTGGCAGCCATGGCCATTCCTTAATTTCTGTTTCTCCTTTCAGAGGTGGAAAGACTGTCCTGTGTCTAACCCACCAGTTTGGAAGCACATACTTGATTTCATGGGCTTATAGGTGGGGAGGCCTCAGAATGAACTGTACCTCTTTATCTTGTCATATCCTTTTTAGGTGACATTTAGATGAGACTTTGACCTTTAGACTTTAGAGTTTGGGTCTTCTGAAGTGGAATGAATAGTATTTTGCAATGCCAGAAAAATAAGAATTTGGGGTCTGGGGCAAAATGCCATTGACTGAACTGTGTTGTCCAAAGTTCACATTTGGAAGTCCTCTGGCTCAGTAGCTTCCTCTGTCCTTAATTACTTTCTAGAGGCCCCATCTCTAAATGCTGTCATGCTATCAGGCCTTCAACACGTGAATTTTGAGATAATGTAAGTCTATCCATAGGAGTGTGATTTTCATGCTTCCAATTAAGGGATTTGAATTTAATTACCATCTCTCGCTATCAAACCCTCTTGCTCTTCCCCAAGTCAGACATACTAAAATGGCATGCCAGTATCCCAGCAAGGGCAAGGCGTTTAGGAGAATGTCCAGTTCAAGGCCAACCCCATTTACGTGGACTTGTCTCAACATGCACACACACCATGGCATCTTACCTCCTATGCTATGGCTACCAGCCAATTTTCAGACACTGTCAGGCTCTACACTGTCCTTTGGTCTTTTAGCAGTGCTCAGAGCTACTGTGTCATAGTCTGTGGTCGTCTTTAGTCCCCAAGAGGATGCTATCTCTGAAACAAGAGCGCTCCTCTCAGCAGTACAACTTTTGAAATCATTGAAGCGCACAGTTTCTGGCTTCAGGTGTCCTTCTCACCCCACACTAGCCTTGCTCAGGATCATAACCTGCAGTGACAGGTTCTACCGTGACCTGATGGACACTCAAAATAGGAAGTGCAAACAGCTGCCAGGAATGCTTCCAAACACAAGCTGTTTCTCAGGTTGGGGATGCAGTAAGTGGGGAATGGCAGTGGAGCTCAGTAGTAGAGGGTGCAAGGCCCTGGGTTCAGGCCCCAGCACCTTTACCCCCAAGTCCAGCAAATATATCCAGGGAACAAAAGAACACTATCTTCCTTATACCCAGCTGAGTGTCAAAGGAAAAAGAGAAAGCCTGGTGTGGTGGCACACACCTTTAATCCCAGAATTTGGGAGACAGAGGTAAGCAGACCTCTGATACTGAAGACACTGGTCTACATAGCAAGTTCCAGGCCTGCTGGGGCTTTAGGAAGAGCCTGTCTTCCTTTAAAAAAAAGAGGGGGGGGAGGGGGGGATTGAGGTAATAATAAAAACATTTGCCTTAATCTTTATGACTTTGTATAGTTTAATAGAATCTCTAGTAATCAAGAAAATCTATTCCTAAAAAGTTGCCCGGGAATGATGACACACTCCTGTAATCTTAGCGCTCAGGAGGCCGAGATAAGCAGGTCTCTTTGAGTTTCAGGCCAGTCTGGTCTACATAGGGGAATTGTAGAACAGTCAGAGCTATTTGGTGAGACCCTGTCACAAACAAACACAAAATTGTTTTCAGGAAATGAGTATGAGATAGGGAGAGGGAAGAGAGAGGTGAACTAAAGCTATAAAAGATGCATGCTTAAATGTAGTCATACTCAGATTTCTAATTAGATCCTGTGGTAACCCGACTATAGCCTGGGTTAAGATTTCCCTTGACTTGGAAAACTTTTTTGTGTCATAAACACTGTGAATGAAATCACAAAGGAGACTTTGTAATGAAGAGAAAATATTTTTAAGATACCTTCAAGGACTCATTAATTATTTTGGTTTTGACATTTGTGAGACAAGATCTCGCTATATAGTTCTGATTGGAACTTACCTTGTAGACCAGGCTAGCCTTAAACTTATGTTGATCCCTCTGCTTCTATCTCCTAAGTGCTGGGATTATAGGTATAAGCCACCACCATACCCAGATTCTTCACTTTTTAAACATTTCCTTATTTAGTGTGCATGTGTGTTTATGTGTACATATGTGTGGAAGAGAACAGCTTGCAAGAGTCATGCCTGCCTTCCACCTGTGGGTACCAGGGATTGAATTTAGGTCATCAGGCTTGGCAAAATGTACCTTTACCCAGTGAGCCATTTTGCCAGCCCTTGGTAGGTGGTGGTTGTGGTGGTGGTGGTTTTGAGACAGGGTCTTACTTTGAAGCCCAGGCTACCCTGGACCACACCCTGCAATCCAACTGGCCACAAATTCACCAGTCTGCCTCTGCCTGTCAAGTGTGAGAGTATAGATGTGAGCCACCAAACCTAGTTTTACATTTTTTTGTAATACGAATTGCAAAGTGGCTAAGCACTATGGAAATCAAAAAGCATGCAAATGAATCGTATGCTTTTATAGGCCGTTCTACACTTGATGCTTTGGCAAAAGACAAGAAATTTTTTGTAGGTAATTCTGATATATGTATCTTTGAAATTGTCTGAGGGTGACTGGAGAGATGGCTCAGTAGTTAAGAGCACCAACTGCTCTTGTGGAGGACCCGGGTTCGATTCCCAGCACCCACATGGTGGCTAGCAACTGTCTATAACTCCAGTTCCAGGGGAATTCGAAACCCTTTTCTGACCTCCACAAGCATTGCCAACACTGGTGCACTTACACACATGCAATACATTCATACACATTTAAATATAATAATAAATAAATGAGGGACTGAGGGCATAGTTCAGTTGGTAGAGTGCGTGCAGAAAGCTCTGCATTCAGTCCCCAGCACCAAATAAAGCCAAACATGGCAGCACAAACCTAACATCCCTGCATTGTGGAGGGGAAGTTCAAGGTCATCATCTGCTGCATGGCAAATTTTAGGCCAGCATAGGCTGCATGAGACAATAACAGACACAACATACGTGCACATGGCAAGCACACATGCACAGACACACACAAAGTGATCAAGAACTACTACACACACAAGTATTTTATTTTGAAATATTCTCTAGTTTATATTCATCTAGTTCTGAAATCCTGATTTTTTCTTATTATTTTTATTTTATGTGTATTGAGTGTATTGCCTGCATGTATATAAGTGCACCCATGTCATGCAATGCCAGCGGAGGACAAAAGAGGATGTAGGATCCCCTGCAGCTGGAGTTACAGACAGTCGTTAGCTGCCATGTGGGTGCTGGGATTCAAACCTGTGTCTTCTTCAAGAACAGCCAGTGTTGTTAACTGCTGAGCCATCTCTCCAGCTCCCTGATTTTTTTTCTAAGATTTATCTTAAACTATATTTTTGGGGTTTTTTGCAACTGAGCCTCACCCTGTAGCCCAGACTGGCTTGGACCTCAGTAGTAACCCAGCCACCTTCAAACTTGCAGTCCTTCTGTCTTCACCCCCTGAAAGCTGGGATTGCAGCATGAGCCAGCCTAGCTCAAGACTTTGTCTTTATTGTCATTAAAGTGTTTGTGTGTGTGTGTGTGTGTGTGTGTGTGTGTGTGTGTGTGTAGACAAGACAACTTTGGGGATTTGGCTGTCCTTCCGCCATGTTTCCAGAACTCTGACTCAGCTTCCCTGCAGCAAGCACTTTGCCTGCTAAGCCATGACTCTGAACTTTTAACTGTTAATAAAAAAAAAAAAAATAAGCCTCATAATAGGAATTTAATAAAATCCCTAAACAAATATGTCTTTTAGGTAGTTATGTGCTTCCTAACAATAGAATACATTCTAAAAACTGCATCATTAGATGATTTTACCACTGTGTAAACTCAGTGTACATATCTAGATGGTATGGGTCAGTTACATGGTTGCTTGTCATTATCAGCATTATGTCCTGTACCCAGTTGTGCAGGTCATACTTTAGATAGCTGGCAGTGCAATAAGTTCATTTATTCCACAGAGGTGAGAAATGATTGTACTATGTTCTGACAGCTGGGACATCATTTAGGTGATTGGAATGTTTTACCTCCATCATAGTCTTTTAAAATATTTTATGTGTCTGAGTGTATTGCCTGCATGTGCATAAGTGCACCTGTGTTGTGCAATGCCTGCAGAGGTCAGAAGGGGGGGTCAGATTCCCCTGGAACTGGAGTTACAGACAGTTGTTAGCCACCATGTAGGTGCTGGGAACCAAACCCGGGTCCCCTGCAAGAGCAGCCAGTCTCTTAACCATTGAGCCATCTCTCCAGCCCTTCTGTCATAGTCTTATGTGACCACCTCAGTTTTTGTGACCATCAATGACCAAAACATGACCATATATCAAGATACATGTTACATTTGATTACTTATTAGAATTTAGAAATAACTAAAAAAAAAGTGTGTGTGTGTGTGTGTGTGTGTGTGTGTGTGTGTGTGTGTGTGTGGGTGTGTGTAGGCTGGAGAGAT
>NW_008351697.1:2343373-2355922 GCF_000622305.1 Nannospalax galili
GACACAGGTGCACTTACCTACATGCAGGCAATACACTCATACACATAAAATAAAAATAATAAATAAAATATTTTTTAAAAAAACTCATCCCTCTTGCTGGTGAATATGATCAGTAACAACCATGACCCTGAAGTACTTCTTGGCTAGCACCTTTGCTATATTTCACTAGTTCTCAGTCATGTAGAGATATAGCTAAACGTGGTACACTCGAAGGACAGTTCTTTTCAACAGCTATCTGACACAATGTGTCAATACTGCAGGCATAGAAAAACTGACCTATTTAATGAACGACTATTTTCTCCAAATGGGGCTCTTGGCATCAAGTGAATATTAAGATTATCCCTGACATCAAAAGTCCAGCATGGACAGGGGAGGGTCTCATGAGGCCCACCCCAGCTGAGGGGCTATTTTCAGTTGAGGGCTGCTGGGGAAAGGAGAACCAGTTTTCTTCAGGATTGTGGCCCTGGCAGTCTGCCTGTATTCCAGTAAGTGTCCTACCCTATGCATTCCCTGGTAACATTAACTGTCCTCAGTAGGTTGAAAAAAGATTACATGAAATTGAGGGAGAGATGTGGTGGTGGGGTCTGGGAGGAGGGATAGGAGAGGAGGGTGAATATGAGCAAAACACATTGTATACTGTATGAAAATCCCAAAGACTACATTTAAAATACATTTTCAAAAAGAATATCTGCAGCACTCGGGAGGCAGAGGCAGGTGAATCTCTGTGAGTTCAAGGCCAGCCTGGTCTATATAGTGAGTTCCAGGTCAGCTGGGGCTACAGGGAGACCCTGTCTCAAGAAAAAGACCATATATATATATATGGGACAATAGAGATGGCTCAGTGGTTAAGACCACTTGCAGGGGATCTGGGTTCAATTCCCAGCACTCACATGGCAGCTAACAACTGTCCTTAACTCTACTTCTAGGGGAGCTGGTATCCTCTGGCCTCCCTGGGCATTACATGACATGGGTGCACTTAAATACTTACAGGTAATACACTCATAACACATAAAATAAAAATAGATAAATAAAAAATAAAGAATATCCTTGGAAAACCGAGCATGGTGACACATGCTTGTAATCCTACCACTCAGGAGGGAGATGATGGAAGGTCAGGAGTTCAAAGTCAGCCTGGACTGCATAGTTCAGGCCAGCCTGGGTCAGAGAGTGAGACCTCATCACAAAAAACCAACAATACAAACAAAAAACTAAAAATGGAGCTGGAGATACACCTCAGTTGAGAGAGTGATTAGTTGGCATGCATGAAGCCCAAGTTTGCACCACAGCACTGTGTAACCTAGCATGGTGGCACACACGTCTTATCACTTGAAAGTTGAGACAGGATCAGGAGTTCAAGGTCATCATCAGCTACAAAATGAGTTCAAGGTTAGCCTGGGATACATGAGACCCTATCTCAACAAAAAAATCCAAAATGTATTATTAATTTGGTTTTTGAGACAAGGTCTTATATATCCCAGACTGACCTTGAATTCACTATATATCCGAGGATGACCTTGTACCCTGACACTCTTGTATCCATCTCCAAATACTGGGTTTACAGGCATGCTTCACCACACCTAGGCCACGATTCTTCTCAAAATAAGCCTGAGGCTGGCCTGGGAGTGTGATCAGTGGGAGAGCACTTGCCTATCATAAACATAATCCTGGGTTTGATCCCCAGCACCACAAAAGTAAGTCTAATGTTGATTTTAATTCATAAGTTAAAACGTTCAAAAACTCAAAATTATAACCTTGCATTACATTATATTGAGATGAATTTTATCATCATAGATTTTGCTCTTGGAAGATTCTGAAAAATATGAAGTCTTCAGCCAGCCAGAGAGAGAAGAGTTCCTGTTCTGTCTTTTTAAGCATCTTTGCCTTGGTGGATCCCTTTGTCAGTATGAAGATATGCTTAAACCATATCTGGAGACAGCAAAGCTGCTCTATAAGGATCTGGTGAGGTAATGCTATCAGTGTATAAACCTCTGCTGATAGAGAAAATGACTTGTTTAATCAGGTAGAACTGCCCGGAACCTCTTGTAGCCATATCAGCAACTCCTTCTGCTATTTTGTAACCTACCTCCCTCTTTTCCAGGCTAGAAAGATTTCTAGACTTCACTCACTCTCTTATTTTGTTTGTTTGTTTGTTTGTTCATGGGATTCCCCCCTCCCCCAGTGGTGGGGATTGAACTCAAGACATTGGATTTTAGGCAGACGATCTACCATTGAGTCAGTAACCATGTTTTATGGTTATTATTATTTTGGGTGGAGTTTGGTTTGGTCTTGTTTTGTTGAGACAGTCATACACTGTCTTGGAACTCAATATATAGTCCAGGATAACCTCTAACTAGTAGTTGTCCCACTGCCTCAACCTCCCACATGTGGGATTACAGGTGTGAACTAGGCATGAACAGCCACACTCGTCTCTCCAGACTCCTTTCCTCATTCAGACCCATCACTCCCTGTCCCTTCCAGTCCTCCCTCCACCCTTCCTTCATTTAACTATCAGTGGAACACAAAAGATACCTCAGGATGTTAGAATTTGCTCAGGTAATAGTCACTCTGCGTGTGTGTAAAACCTTTATAGAAGTGGAAGGCTGGATGTGGTGGTGCATTTAGCCCAAGCTGTCTTGGAACTCAATATATAGTCCAGGGTAACCTCTAACTAGTAGTTGTCCCACTGCCTCAACCTCCCACATGTGGGATTACAGGTGTGAACTAGGCATGAACAGCCACACTCGTCTCTCCAGACTCCTTTCCTCATTCAGACCCATCACTCCCTGTCCCTTCCAGTCCTCCCTCTACCCTTCCTTCATTTAACTATCAGTGGAACACAAAAGATCCCTCAGGATGTTAGAATTTGCTCAGGTAATAGTCACTTTGCGTGTGTGTAAAACCTTTATAGAAGTGGAAGGCTGGATGTGGTGGTGCATGCCTTGATCCCAGCATTTGGGAAGCAGAGGCAGGCAAATCTCTGTAAGTTTCAGGCCAGCCTATGCTACATAGTGAACCCTTGTCTCCAAAAAACCAAAAATTAATTAATTAAAATTTAAAAAGGAGCTCTTACAGAGGACTTAAGCTTGGTTCCCAGCTCTAGCATCCGGCAGCTTACAAGTACCTGTAACTGTGATGCCGCCTTCTGGCCACCTCAGTTTCCCACACACGGGCACAGACACATAAATGCAATAAAATCTAAAAACTCATTTAGACTTTTATTTTGATGAAAGTGAATGTGCTGTGGTATGGGTTTTTCAGGTCAGAGAATAATGATCATCTTTCTAGACGGGGAGGACAGAAACAAGAGAAAGTGATGAATCCCAGAGTTCTGTGATACACTTTCACTTTCATAGGAAAACAACAGAATTAGTTTCTCACCTCACCAGATTCTCTGTGCGTGTGTGTGTGTGTACTCCCTGTGTGTAGGTCAGAGGACAACTTGTAGGATTCAGTTCTATTGCCCTCCCCTCTGTGGTCCTGCAGATTGAACTCAGGTTGGCAGGCTTGCCAAAAAATACCTTTACATGCCATCTTACTGGGCCATCATCAGATTCTCTCTCTCTCTCTTTTTTTTTGGAGACAGGTTCTCTTTAGATAGCCCTGGTTGGCCTGGAACTAGATGTGTAGACCAGGCTGGCCTTGATCTCATAGAGATCCTCCTGCCTCTGCCTCTGGAGTGTTGGGACTAAAGGTGTGCGCCACCACGCCCAGCTCCATCATCAGATTCTTGTTCCTTTCCTTTTCCTCAAAACTTAAAATCAAATCTGTTCTATTCTGTGTGCTCTATGCAAAACTTACATTGTTTCATTATTTTATTTGATGTATTTCATTTCTGGTGTGATTTTAATTTTTTCTATTTTTACTACATTTATTTCTGTGTGTATGTGTGTAAGTATATGTGGCCTCAACTCATGTGGAGGTCAGATAACAACTTGAAAGAGTCAGTTCTTGCTTTCTACCATGTGGGTTCTGGGGATTGAACTCAGGGCATCGGGTTTGGTAGCAGGTGCCTTTACTCAAGGAACCCATGTCTATCTTGGGTGTTTTTGTTTTTCTTTTTTTATTATTTATTTTCATTGTATATATATATGAGTGAGTGTATTGCCTGCATGTTGGAAGTGCACCCATGTCTCATGCAGTAGTGCTCATGGAGGTCAGAGAGGGCATCAAATCCCCTGAAACTGGAGTATGGGTGGTTGTTAGCCACCGTGTGGTGCTGGGAACTGAGCCCAGGTCCCCTGTAACTGTTGAGCCATCTCTCCAGCCGTTTTTGCTTTTTTTAGGTTACCATATAAATAATGGGCTTCATTATGGCATTTTTGTACCTACATGTTTTATGCTTTGTTCTAACTCATCCCCCACTGCCCTTCCCTGTGCTCCCTCCCACCTCTGCCTGTTTCCCTCCTGCCCTCAGATGGTGCTTCTTCTTTACTATCATGAGCTCCATGGTCTTTCCCCCCTACCCTGAAGATCTCTTCTTCCCTCTCATGATCCCCCTTCTCATTTCCTCTCCCTCCTCCACTTTCTCTCTCTCTTACACACACACACACACACACACACACACACACACACAAATCAAATCTATTTTTGTTTTGAGAGTCACTGTAGCTCAGATGGCATGGAATTCACTATGTAGCCCAGGCTGACCTTAAACTCAGAGTAATTCTCCTGCTGGGACTACATTCTGAAGTTTTTGGGGTTTTTTTGGGGGGGTGGATTTGTAGGGGGTGGTTTTTTGTTGTTGTTTTGGGGGTTTTTTTGTTCATTTGATTAGTTCGTTGGTTGGTTTTTTTTGTTTGTTTGTTTGTGGTTTTGTTTTGGGGGATTTTTGAGACAAGGAGTTTTTTGTTGTTGTTTTGGGGTTTTTTTGTTCATTTGATTAGTTCGTTGGTTGGTTTTTTGTTTGTTTGTTTGTGGTTTTGTTTTGGGGGATTTTTGAGACAAGGTCTCACTCTGACCTGGAACTCAATAAGTACCAGGCTGATCTCAAACTCATAGAGTTCTGCCTGCCTCTGCTTCCCAAGTGCTAAATTAAAGGCATGCACCACTATGCCTGGCAACTGTTGATATTATTTTAAAAACAGAAAAATATTTCTAAAATCTGAACTGCCTCTGAAAAACTTACTGTGTTGCCAGGCATGGTGGCACACGCCTTTAATCCCAGCACTTGGGAGGCAGAGGCGCGGATCTTTGAGAGTTTGAGGCCAGCCTGGTCTATATAATGAATTCCAGGACAGCTGGGGCTACAAGGAGACCCTGTCTCAAAAAAAAAAGACAAAAAAAAAAAAAAACCAAAAACAACTTACTGTGTTGATGCATTAAGGGTATTGGAAGAATTATGTTACAAACAGAATTTTAGGGGTTGGAGAAATGGCTCAGCAGTTAAGAGCCCTTGCTGCTCTTGAACAGGACTCGGTTCGGTTCCCAACATTCACATGGTGGCTCACAACTCTCTGTTACTGAAGAGTTTCAAGGATCCTCTTCTGGCCCCCACAGGCACCAGGCACACACACATGATGCACATACATACATGCAGGTGAACACTAATACACATAAAGCAAAATAAATAAATCTTTTAAAAACAGAATTTCAAGGCCAGGTGTGGAGGGTCAATCCCAGCACTGAGGAGGCAGAAGCAGGAGGCTCTCTGCAAGTTCTAAGCTAACCTGATGTACACAGTGAATCCCAAGCCAGACAGGACTACATAGTGAGACTGTCTCATATAAAGGGGGGGAGAGGGCTCCAAGATGGCTCAGCAGGTAAAGATGTTTCTGCACAAGCCAAACAATCTGAGCTCAATCCTTAGAACCTATGTAAAGTTAGGAGAAAATGGACTCCTCAAGGTTGTCCTCTGACTCCACACTTGTGTCATGGCTTATGTGCACTCACACATCACATAGACACGCATACTAATAATAAATTGTTAATAAACAAAAGAAAAAAATAGAAGTTCAGAAAAGCACACATCTTTACATCAAACACCCAAACAGAATGCATTCTCACCACACAGCTCATACCAAACTTACTAAACTGAGGTCCTCCTCCTGCACTCTGAACATGCACATATGCATCCGGCCCCCACCACTGCAGTGGGTTGTATCCATTCCTCTGCCACATGAGCCTGCACTACCGTGTGCTATGGAGAAGGGGTTCTGTTGGAGAGATTTGAAACCAGTAACTGTAGAGTGTAAACATTGTAGGAATGCTGTTCCTCCTGGTTCCCCTCCCTGGAGTCTTAGCTATGATTTCTTACACATTTTAAAAGTTTTAATTAGTAGATTCTTTTTGGTCTTTTTGATATTAATTATGGCTAATAATGGGTTTGTTATGACATTTTCATACATGCGTATACTGTATTTTGATCATACTCATTACCCTCTTCTACAATTTTAGATTTTTTTAAAAAATTACATGTAGCCAGGTGTGGTGGCGCACGCCTTTAATCCCAGCACTTGTGAGGCAGAGGCAGGCGGATCTCTGTGAGTTTGAAGCCAGCCTGGTCCACATAGTTCCAGGACAGCTGAGGCTACAGGGAGACCCTGTCTCAAAAAGACCAAAAAATAATAATAATAATTACATGTATTTGGGGGGGTGGGTATGTGCAGGTGCATACAGGTACCCGGATGAAGGTATCCATGGAAACCGGCAGGAGGCATCAGATCACCCTGGAGCTGGAGATACAGTCAGTTGTGAGTTGTCTGATGTGGTGCTGGAAACTGAACTCATGTCCTCTGGAAGAGCAGCATGGGCTCCCAAACACCAAGCCAGCTCTCTAGCCCCTCCAACATTTTTGTGTGTGAATATATATATATATATATCCCAGAGAGTAGTGGTCATTCATAAAAAGACTAATAGCCATTCATAAAAAGAGCTGCCAAAATTGGTGACATCTTACAGAAAGAAAAGCAACTGTTGCTTTGGAATCACATAAGAGGACAAGTAGCAAGTTACTAATATTCTGCACAGAATTCTGCCAGTTCCTAAGGGGCTTCCAGAGAAACTTCAGGTAACATGTCCTAGACTGTAAGGAAACTGCGGTAAACTAACACACGAAGTAACAGCAAACCAATTGTTTAAAATTGTTAGTGTACAATTATTTTTATAAATCATGTTTTCTAATATTCAGGGTCTTTTAAATTTGGGGGTTTTGTTTTGTTATTTTCCCCCATCCTTTAAGTCAAGGTCTCAGTCTGTAGGCCAAGCTGGCCTTGAATTCCTGAGACATCCTCTTGCCTGAGGCTCCTGGGTGCTGGGATACAGCTGTGTGCCACCATATCTTTGCAGCTCTTTATAAGGTAATTGATACAGAAGATCAAAAGAGGCAGTTATCAAGGGCAGGTAGAGTAGTTAGGGAAGTCTTTATTTTATATTCAGATTTATCATCCTTTTCCTTTACAAATTTAGTATTTCTCTGGGAGATTTTTTGGAAAGGGGCTCAGGTAGCCCAGGCTAGCTTCAAACTCCATGTGTAACTGAAGATGGCCTTGAACTCCAGATCTCCTGTCTGTTTCCTGAGTGTTGGGCATTATAGGAATACCTCAAGCCCGGCTTTTGCATTTTTAGCTTTTTAAAATTTATTTTTATTTTATGTGTATGAGTGTCATATATATATGTATATATACACACCTGTGTCATACAGTGCCCGCAGAAGCCAGAAGAAGGTGTCAGATCCCCTGGAACTGGAGTTTTGTTAGGGTGCTTGGATTCAAACCCCGGTCTTCTGTAAGAGCAGCCAGTGTGCTCTCTTTTTTTTTGGTCTTTTAGAGACAGGGTCTCCCTGTAGCCCCAGCTGGCCTGGAACTCACTATGTAGATCAGGGTGGCCTTGAATTCACAGCGATCCCCCCACCTCTGCCTCCCAAGTCCTGGGATCAAGGATGTGCACCACTGTGCATGGCTTCACCCTTGCATTTCTTACCTGAGTCACTTTTTTCTTACTTCAAGAGCCTGGTTTCCTTCTAAAGATTTAATTATGTGTTATGTAGTAAGTCAAGCCTCTGTCCCAGTTGGAATTTCTTGCCTTTTTTTTTGCCCCGGGGGGGGCACTTTTTTGAGACAGAGTCTCCCAGTGTCCCCAGCTGAGCTGGAACTCACTGTGTTTACCAGACTGGCTTCAAGCTCATAGAGATATGCCTGCCCCTGCCCCTGCCCCTGCCCCTGCCCCTGCCTAGTGCTGGGATTTAAAGGCATGAGCTGCCATGCCCAACTCTGAAATTTATTTCTGTAGTTGATTCTGAAATAGGGATCAGCCTTCAATTATGGAGGTCTTGCTAGAATGAGACCATGAGAACCAAGGAAGAGGAGAGAAATCTGTTCCCGTTTACAGGAAGGATCGCATCCCAATCCGTCTTACTGGAGGTTGGGAAGAAGACCAGCCCAATTACAGCAGTACTTCTCTTTAGAACCGTTAAACATTTCTGCTGAAGGTATAATCTTAGGTATGCTTACACGTTTCTTGGTGAATGCTACCAAAGCAAGTTCAGTAGAAATTGCAATTAAAGTAAATATTTACTTATTTTAAATGGTTTAGGTGCCAAACCAAGCACAGCAATTGACTGGATTAAATGATCTTTGTCTCTGTGTCTGTCTCTCTCATTCTCCATAGTAGTAAGAGTCAAACACAGGGCCTTGTACTACCACCCATGGCTACATTATTACATTTTTAAATTATATTTTGCATGCATGTCTGTGTGGAGGGTGTGTGTGCACTTCATAGCACTCATATAGGTCAGAGGACAACTTTCAGGGGTTGGCTCTTGCCCTCCACCTTGTTGAGGTGGGTTTTTTTGTTTCTAGTGGGCTATGTTTCCTAGACCAGCTGGCCCACAGGCTTCCTATCTTGTTGGAGGAGTGCTGGGATTACAAATGTGTGCTGCTATGTCCAACTGTTTACTATGTTGGAACTCAGGTTATCAGGCCTGCACGGTTCTCCCCTTCCCTGGAACAGAGTATAGATGTTTGTCTGCAGGGCAGCTTAGATACTGTAAACCAGTGACTGAGTGTGTAGTTAGAAAGACAGCTTCTTTTCCAATGTACATTAAAAACCAAAAGTCAATAAAGAAACAGGAAGAAATAACCATGTAGGCTGGACTGCTATGGCAGATATGCAGGCTCCACTTGTGCCCCCATTACTTGCATATGTCTTGATGCCTGTCACACAAATTCTGGTTGTTTTGTTTTTCTGTTTGGTCTTTTGAGACAGGGTCTCCCTGTAGCCACAGCTGGTCTGGAACTCACCATTTAGACCAGGCTGGCCTTGATCTCACAGAGATACACCTGCCTCTGCCTCCCGAGTGCTGGGATTAAAGGCATGCGCTACCATGTCTGGCATGTTTTGTGTGTGTGTGTGTGTGTGTGTGTGTGTGTGTGTGTGTGTTTTTTTATGTGTATGAGTATATTCACTGTATGTAAGTGCACCGTGTAATAAAATGTCGATTACAGCAAGAAGAGGATGTGGATATAGAGACGACTTTCAGGGGTTGGCTCTTGCCCTCCACCTTGAAACCAGGGTGTGTGTGTGTGTGTGTATTTTTATGTGTATGAGTATATTGCCTGCATGTAAGTGCACCGTGTAATACAATGTCCATTGAAGTCAGAAGAGGAACTGGAGTTACAGATAGTTGTTAGCCACCATGTGGTTGCTGGGAACTGAACCCAGGTTCTCTGCAAGAGTATCCAGTGCTCTTAACCACCAAGCCATCTCTCCAACCCAGTGTTTTTATATTTTAACCATTAAATACGAGGGTCTTAATCAAACAGCACAGCATCTGACCCAAATCCGTCTCCATCTGATAGATAGGAGAAAAGCCTTCCTAGCACATGTTATAAGCAAGCCATCAACACTTAAGAGATTCAGATCAAGCGGCCTCAGCAGCACGGCCTTGTAATTCCAGCTACTCAGTAGACTGAGGCAGGAGGCTGCCAAGCTCAAGGCCTGTCTGGGCTACACAGAAAGACCCTATCTCAAAACAACAAACCAGGGCTGGAGAGATGGCTCAGCATTTAAGAACACTGGTTGTTCTTGCAGAAGACCTGGGTTTAAATCCCAGCATCCACATGGCAGCTAACAACTGTCCATAACTCCAGTCCCAAGGGATCCGACAGCCTCTCTGACCTCCTTGGGCATTGCACGACATGGGTGCAGTTACCTACATGCAGCCAATACACGCATACACATAAAATAAAAATAATATATAAAAAAAATTTTTTTAAAAAGGTGCAAAAAAAAAAAAAAAAAACCAATGCCAGGCATGGTGGTGCATGCCTGTGGTCCCAGCACTTGGGAGGCAGAGGCAGGGGGGTCTCCGTGAGATCTAGGCCAGTCTGGTCCACACAGTGAGTTCCAGGCCAACTGGAGCTACAGGGAGACCCTGTTTGAAAACGACCAAAAAAAAACCAAAAACAAGCAAAGTCTGGGGGTGTTCAGTGGCTGGGCACTTGCCTGGCATGCACATGACCCTGGTTTCAATCTCTGGTACTGCTTGGATTTTTTTTTTCTTGTGCATCTTTTAATATTTCTTTGCTTTGTACTTCTGATTTCTCAACGATAACATGTCACAGAGAGGCTCTTGCCTATCTGGGGTTCTGAATGCCTCCTGGGATTAGATACCCAGTTTTTTCTCAGGATTTGGGAAATGTGCTGCAATTTCATCAAATAGATTCTCTTCTCTATGCCATTAATTTTTAACCTCAGCTGCTGCTTCTATCCTGTGGATTCTTTTTGTTTTTATGTTTACTTATTTTTTATTTGGGTGTGGAGTACATGCCTGAGCATGTCTGCAGAGGTCAGAAAACAACTTGCAAGTTTGTTTTCTCCTTCCACCATGTGGGATCTGAGGAACAAACTCAGGCTATCAGGTTTGGCAGCAGACCCCTAACCCCGGATATATGATTTGTCAGCTTCCTTCCGTCTCTGGTATTCTTCCTTTTACCTGCTCAAGTCTATTCCACTGTGCTTTTCTCCTGGATTTTTTGTTTGGTTTTTGTATGTGTGTTTTGGGACTGAGTGTCATGTAGCTGAGGCTGGCATTGAACTCACTCCTGATCCTTTCACTTCTACCTCCAAAGTGCTGGGATTATAGGTATGCACCACCATACACAGCTTTCTTAGAGAGAGGGGGGGGGAGGAGAGTATGTGTTCATATACACGTGTATGCATGCATGTGTATGGAGAGAGAGAGAGAGAGGGAGAGAGGGAGAGGGAGGAGAGTATGTGTTCATATACACGTGTATGCATGCATGTGTATGGAGACCAGAGATCAACCTTGGGCTGTCTACTTAGCCCCTCTCCTTTGTATTTTTTTTTTTGAGGCAGGGTCTTGCTATAGGCCCATCTAGCCTGATAATTTGTTCTACAGTCTAGGCACCTTGAGTTCAAGCTCCCTGACTTGTGACTGTTCCCCGTTTTCCAGGGTAGCTCAGTTTTAAGCCATATTTCCTGTCAAATGGAGCCTGACCATAGACCTCTGAGCTGGGGGTACTTCTCTCCACTGCTGACCTGTCCACCTGGAGAAGCCACTGTGCCTGGATTTGAGGGCTGTGAGAGCTGAGTCCTGTCCTGTGGGCAGGACTGCCAGTCCCTGTTCTTTTAAATGAGGCTTCTGCTTCACCTCTGCCCACCGGGAGCCACACAGCTTGGCTTTCTTCTCCATGCATCACCCTTCTGTTTCTTGGCACTGTTCAGCTGTCCAGTTGCTCCTTTTGTGGACTTCAAAGCTCTTCTCTTTGGGTTGAGTCTACTTTTCTTTACACTGTCTCTTCTCCTTCATTAGGACACACAGATGCAGCCTCTAGTCTGCCATTTTACCCAGAAGTAAGCTTGCTATGTATGTATTTTTTTAAAAATTTACTTTTATGCATATGTGAGTGTGCCTGATTGTCTATATATGCACCATGTGCATGCAGGTGCCTGCAGAGACCAGAGGGGGGCTTCAGATTCTCTGAAGCTGGAGTTACAGGATGTTATGAACCACTTGAAGTGGGTACCGGGAACCAAGCCCAGATCTCTGCCAGAGCAGCAAGTGCTCTTAACCACTGAGCCATCTCTCCAGCCACCACATTTCTTATATTGTAACTGTGACTTTTTTTCACACTCTTTTCAGTGTACGGAAGCATCCTCGAACCAAAGAAATACACATTACCTCTTCTGTCTTCAAAGTTAAAGCCTATGTAAGTCATTTGTAACCAAAGAACTTATTGTTTTGTTGTTTCTGTTTAGTTTTCTTTGAAACAGGGTTTGCTCCCTGTAGCCCCAACTAGTCTGAAACTCACCTCAGAGACAGGCCTGGCCTTGATCTCATAGTGAACCACTTGCCTCTGCCTCCTGAGTCCTGGGTTTATAAAGGTGTGCACTACCAATCCATCCTAGGAATGGATTTATTACAACTAGAGTTAGCAATTAGGACACTGTTTTGACTGAAAAAAAAACATGATGATGTTAAGTATTTTATACAATTAATAGTTGAGGGGTGGGCATGATGGTGCACACCTTTAATCCCAGCACTTGGGAGGCAGAGGCAGGCGGATCTCGGGGAGTTTGAAGCCAGCCTGG
>NW_008351697.1:2355980-2356389 GCF_000622305.1 Nannospalax galili
GAGACCCTGTCTCAAAAAGACCAAAATAATAATAATAATAATCATCATCATCATCATCTCAAAAAGACCAAAATAATAATAATAAATAAATAAATAAAATAAATGAAAAAAGCCAGGTGTGGTGGCTCATACCTGTAATCTCAGCACTCAGGAGAGGGTAAGTCTGGACTGCCACAAGTTTGAGATCAGCCTGGAATTAAACCCTGCCTCAAAATACCAAAATGTGCTGAAGAGATGGCTGAGTGTGAGTGCTTTCTGCTCCTCCAGAAGACTCATGTTTAGTTCGCAGCACTTGTGTCAGATGGTCGTAAGCTGCCTGTAACTGCAATTCTAGGAAATCTGACACCCTCTTCTGACTTCCTTGAGCACCCACACACATGTGGCATACACTCACACATACATGTAAATA
>NW_008351697.1:2356477-2357660 GCF_000622305.1 Nannospalax galili
CTGGCTATGTTTCATGACATTTGGGTAGAAAATGTTTAATAGTCAAAGACTAAAATATTGTTAATACTAAATTTCAGGCCAATCTTTTCCAGGACTCTGCTGGCCTGTGCTACCCTTCACCTAAGGAACACGAGCAGACTTTCTCATACTTCATTGTGGACCCCATGAAGCGACACGTGAATGTTCTGTACCATTGCTATGGTGTAGGAGAAATGACTTAATGCTGTTTCAGACCATCTAAAGTTGCTGTTTCTTAGTTCATCTTGTCTCTGTGTCAGTACTAATGGGGAGATAGACATGTTTTTGCAGATCAATTGAAGTCAACTATAAAGAGCCTGCTTCGAGCAGGAGAAAGCAAACACCAACCTGCCTCTCTCTAAGTTTACCTGGTATGCTCATACAGGAACTCTGCTGTCATCTGTTCAAAGCAGGGGTAGACTTTCTACAGAAACTTATAAGTTACAGATACCTATCTAGTCCGTATTTATTCTATCAAGATGCAGCTGAGTTCTCAGGTTCCCATGTATTTTTATATTGCTTTTAGTTTTTTGAGGCAGGATCTCATATGGCTCTGGCTAGCCTTGAACTCACCATGTAGCTGAGACTGGTCTTGAACTTCTGATCCTCCTATCACCACTTTCCAATTGCTAGGTACAGGCATGTACCACCATGCCCAAATTTAAGTATTTTGTTTTAGAAGCTAATTAATTCTGGATTAGAATTGCAGCATTAAATAAAACATCTCCACCACCACTTATTAATATGATTTTTTTTGGTCTTTTTGATACAGGGTCTCCCTGTAGTCCCAGCGGGCCTGGAACTCACTATGCAGACCAGGCTAGCCTCGAACTCACAGAGATCCACCTGCCTCTGCCTCCTGAGTGCTGGGATTAAAGGCGTGCACCACCATGCCCGGCTTGATACGATTTTTAAACTTGTTTCATTTAATTACATTTTTAGTTGCAGAAGGAAACCCTCTAGAGTTAGCAAAAGCAGTTCTTTTGCTTCATTTGGTCCACTTAAAATCCTCAATTAAGGCCAAGTATGGTGGCACATGCCTTTAATCCCAGCACTCAGGAGGCAGAGGCAGGTGGATCTCTGTGAGTTCGAGGCTAGCCTGGTCTGCATAGTGAGTTCCAGGCCAGCTGGGACTACAGGGAGACCCTGTCTCAAAAATACCAAA
>NW_008351697.1:2357754-2374028 GCF_000622305.1 Nannospalax galili
TCTCTGTGCGTTCAAGGCCAGCCTGGTCTACATAGCGAGTTCCAGGACAGCTAGGGCTACAGGGAGACCCTATCTCAAAAAGATTAAAAAAAACAAAAACAAAAAATGTTCTGAAAATAACTATACATTCTTATCACATACACTATAGTTTCTTTGTTTAATTAAAAAAAATTTAAATCGTATGTTCATGTATATAAGTGTACCCATGTCATGCAATGCTCATGGAGGCCAGAAGAGGGCATAGATACCCTGGAACTGGAGTTATGGGTGGTTGTTAGCCACCATGTGGATGCTAGAAACTGAACCCGTCCTCTGCAAGAGCAGCCAATGCTCTTAACGGCTGAATCATTTCTGCAGCCCCTGCCTCACAGTTTCTAATTGGTACATAGTAATGATACATGTATGGTACACCCTGTGGTATTTCCCTGTGTGTGTGCAATTGTATGTGTGGCTAAGGATGGAACCTAGCACTTGGTGCATGCTAGGCAATTGCTCTTCCACTGAACTACCCACCCCCAGTCCCAATACATGAATATAATATATAATGTCTAATTTAAAAATATTAAAAAATTTGAAATCAAGAACTAAAATGTCTGTGTAGGCCAGGTTGGCCTTGAGCTCGCAGTCCTCCTGTCTCTGCTTCCTGAGTGCTATGGTCATTCTTTTTTAGAGAAAACAGAATCATATGGTATAGTTGCTCTGCTGGACCCCATACATGAAGAAATAGGAACATGTTAATGAATATGGGCTGGGGATGTAGCTCAGTTACTAGAGTGCTTGCCAGGCATGCAGGAAGCCCTGGGTTCAGTCCCCAGTATCACATGAAACTGGATGTGGTGGCACATGCTCTATAATCCCAACACTCAGGTCATGGAGCCCAGATGTTCTAGTTAGGTTTCTGTTGCTGTGATAAACACGATGACCAAAAATAACTTGGGGAGGAAAGGGTTTATTTGGCTTACATGTTCTGACTGCAGTCTATCATCGAGGGAAGCGAAGGCAGGAACTCAAGCAGAGACCAGGGAGGAATGCTGCATATTGGGTGGTTTCTCCTGGCTGGCTCAGTTACTTTTCTTATACAGTCCAGGCCCGCCTGCCCAGAGATGGCACCATCCAGTGTGCTGAGCCCTCCCACATCAATACTCAAGAAAATGCCCCACAGATGTGCCCCAGACCAGTCTTAGGGAGGAAATTCCTCCATTGATGTTCCCTCTTCCCAGGTGACATTAGTTTTTGTCACACTGATAAAAACTAACCAGCACACTAAAAAATCAGAAGTTCATCCTCAGGTACATAATAAGTTGGAGGCCAGCTTGAGATGCATGAGACCCTGTCTCAAAGAGAACTAAAATATCTAATACCAACCACACAGTCTCTAACGACCCTAAGGTTCACCCATCCATCAGTTGTCAATTAGTTCTTTTGGAATACCAAGTCTATCAAGATACTGTACAGTCCTAGCAGGGATGGTAATCTGTAAGAGCATATATCATAGACAGTGACCGTCACCCAACTTCAGAGATAGAAGCAGTCACTGTGAGTAGTATCTAAGAAGGGCTTCGGCATCTATGGGAGGACTGGCAATGTTTCCACAGTTGGAGAGATAGCAGCTAGAGAGAGTGTCTGATACGGCACTGAGCCTGGCCCTGGGATGAAAAGTCTAGCCCTGTGATCTCAGCTACCAGGAAAGACTGGAGCAGCAGAATTAGGGGTTCAAAGCCAACCTGGGTTACTTAAGATCTTGCCTCAAATATACAAAAAAGAGATGTACTGATTCTGAGGAACTATCAGTATTTTCTCAGCTCTAGAGATAGAGGGAGCTGGAGAAATACCTCAGAGGTCAAGAGCACTAGTTGCTCGTGCAGAAGACCCAGGTTCAGTTCCCAGCACCCACATGGTGGCTAACAGCCATCCAAAGCTCCAGTTCTAAGGCATCCAACATCCTCTTCTGGCCTCTATAGGCATTGCATGACATAGGTGAACTTACATACATGTAGACAAAATACTCATACACATAAAAATAAAAAAAACAAAAAAAATGGAGGTAGAGGTAGAATGCACCTTTTTTTTTTAGACACTATGTAGCCCTGGCTGGCCTAGAGCTTGCTTACTATGTAGACCAGACTGGCCTAGAATCCAGAGCTCTGCCTGACTCTTTCTCCCAAGTGCTGAGATTAAAGTCTGCTACCCTACTTACCTTTTTTATTTTTATTTTTGTTATGTGTATGAGTGTCTTGCCTACACATATGTAAGTTCATCCATACATGCAATACCCTCAGAGAGCTGAAGAGGGTATCAGATCCCCTGGAATTGGAGTTAGGGACATTTGTTAGCCACCATGTAAGTGCTGGGAATTGAACCTGGGTCCTCTGCAAGAGTGGCCGGTGTTCTTAACTGCCTTCTCTCCAGCCCAGAATATACTTTTTAAAAACATGTATTATTTTTTAATTATGTGTATATGTGCCTTTGTATATGTACACAAGTGCAGGTGCCCTCAGAGTCTAGAAGAGGGTGTTGAATACCCTAGAGTTGGACTTACTGGTGGTTGTGAGCTGCCCAAATGAGTGCTGGGAATTGAACTCAGGTCCTCTGCAAAAGCGATTACGTGGCCGGGCATGGTGGCACATGCCTTTGATCCCAGCAGAGGCAGGCAGATCTCTGTGAGGTTGAGGCCAGCCTGGTTTACATACTGCAAGTTCCAGGTAAGCTGGCTACAGAGAAACCCTGTCTCAAAAAAACCAAAAAAATTAAATTTAAAAAAATTTATTTTAATTCCTAAGAGGTTTACTGGCCTTTTTAGGAAAGATTATTCCATATTTTTAAGAAAATCACTTTAATGACATATATATGTGTGTATTCTACAGCTATGTATATGTATATATGAGACATTTTGACATTAATCTTTTTGAGCCTTAGTTACCTTTTCTGTAAAACTGAGGAAATAAGAATCCTTCATTCAGGGGTTGGAGAGATGGCTCAGCAGTTAAGAGCACTGCTCTTGTAGAGGACCTGGGTTCAATTCCCAGCACCCACATGGTGGCTACGAACCATCCTTAGCTCCAGTTCCAAGGGAATCTGAAGCCCTCTTCTGACCTCCAACGGCCATATTGCACAACATGGGCGCACTCACATACATGCAAGCAATACATTCATACACATAAAAATAATAAAAAAAAAAGAATCCTTCCTTCATAGATTAGTTTAAAATTATAAAAGTTAATTTACATATTGGGTTTCCAGTGGTGCCAAGTATATAGTTTAAGGCTCACGAGTTTTGACTGTATTCATTCTCTATTGAGGAAATATGAAAAACCTCTTGAGAAGCTAAGTTGTCTACATGATTATGTAAAAACTGTCTGCCTTGGAGTGAGAATTGCTTTTATACAGATTACTGTTACTTAGACTAGAGTATAAGAGACAGGGAAATTGGTTTATCTTCTCTCCCTGGGCCCCTGGGAATGGAAGATTCTGGGTGAGCTTGGAAACCAAGAACTTTGTTGTTGACATCTTTTTGTATATTTAGACTAAACTATTATAGCTGCACTGATCTCTTTAATGTCTATTTCTCATGAAAACAGGACCTCTGTCTAGATATTGGTGTGTGTGTGTGTGAGTGGGGGGGGTGTTGTAGAAGGGTCTCACAACATAGCCCCAACTGACCTGGAATTACTACATAGACCAGGCTGGCTTGACCCTGCACAGTCCTCTTGTCTCTGTTTCCCAAGTGCTGGGATTGCAGGTATGCAGCACCTCTCTGGGCTCTCAGTCTGTTTTGTTCACTCTTATATAGCATTTCGTAACACAGTGCAAGGTACTTGAAAGACATTTCAGTAAAGCATATGTTTTGGCTGACAGAGATCATTTGACAAGGAAAAGCTGACTCTTGTGTGAGATTGTTGAGCTCATGAAGGAGGTATAGGGACCTAAGCTGTGAGGACACCTCAGGATGGAGTCTCTCTGTAGGGCTCACCAGCACTCCAGCCTCTGTCCACATGCCCATCCTAAGCTTTCTGTGCCATGGTCCTCTAGTTATTCCTGAAGCTTTTGTTTGTGAACTATCAGAATCTGGGTTTAGCTGTGCAGTATGAGATGCAGAGCCTGGGAACATGCCTCGGGCCACACGGTCCCTGGAGAACAGTCGTAATCTGTAGAAGCCACTTTAGAAACAGCAAGCTCAGTCAACTGAGAGTAGAAAGGTTGTCTGGCTTGAGACAGCTGACCATGTGACAGCAGACATGACTGGTGTCATGTGAATGGTTTTCTGGGACTTCAAAACATTCTTCAGAAAGAAGAATGTTACTTAAGGAGAAAGGTCTCCAAATTGTAATCCTGACATTAAATAGAGGCATAGGCAAAAGGCTGGAAAACCCAGAGCACTGTAGTTCCCAGGAACAAATCAAATGTAAAGGTATGAAGACAAGGGGCCTTGAGGACGTGAGTGTACCAGAGAAGTAGCTCCAACACAGAGTCCTGTTCAGGGTTCTGGGTGCTCACTGCCAAAGCAGCTGGGCAGGGACCTCTCACAGGGGCTGTGGTTGCAGAACTGAGCTGGGCCAGAATAGAGCCATCATCAGAAGATTGAGCAGGGGTGACAGCATCATAAAGTGCTATTCTGCAAAGATCACTCCGGCAGTGTTTAATTGAAGAGCATTCATAGATAAAACAGACTATTGTGGTCATCAAAGCAGTGAATTAACTGCTGAGTTTATAGGCACAGAAGGCTCTCTGAGCATCATGAGGTATGTGACACTGGAATGCTCAGAAAAAAAGAATCGGGGCCTGGGATGGAGTTCAGTTGGTAGAATGCCTGTATGCCCAGAGCCCTGTATTGGATGCTCAGCACCACATAATCAAGGTGTGCTAGCCCACTCCAGTAATCCCAGAACTTGGAAAGTGGAGGCAAGAGGATCATGAGTTCAAGGTCCTCTTTAGCAGCAAACTGATCTTGAAGCCAGCCTAAGATACATAAGACCCTGTCTCAGAACAAACAACCACCAAAACAACTAGGAAAGCAACAACAAAACTGGCCTGATCCGGGCTGGAGAGATGGCTCATCAGTTCAAGAGCGCTTGGCTGCTCCTGCAGAGGATCCAGGTGTTCCCAGCACCCACATGGCGCTAACAGCCATCTCTGACTTCAGTTCTGGGGGATCCAATGCCTTCTGTGAGCACTGCACACACATGGTGCACTTACATACATGCAGACAAAACATACACATAGAATAGAAATAATTTTTTTAGAAAAAGAAAGCTGGCTCAGGGATGAAAGGCACTTTACTTGCTGCCAAGCCTGATGATCTGAATTCAATTCCCAGGCCCCACATCATGGCAGAGAACCAATTCCCAAAACTTGTCCTCCGACCTCCATACCTGTGCTGTGACACATGTGCATGCACACACAAAAGATAAATGCAATTTTAAAATGTTTTTAAAATCAGGGTTGGTAGCTCAGTCAGTATGTGTGAGCTTAACTCCCAGCACTACAGAGGAAAGGGAGGGATGGAGGAAGAGGAAGAAAATGAGATGTGGCACGAAAGAGGAAGGTTAGCAGCTGGGTGAGCTTGAGGTGAAGGCCTCTGAGGCACTGAGGACAGGAAGTGGGAACCGTGGGAGGAAGTGGGAGGAAACTGTGGTTAGAGAGGGGAACTCCCTTTTTTTTTCCCTGAGCCCTCATGTTCTGATTCACAGGCCTGTCATTGTTTTAATCGGTTCTCAACCAGCTTTGGTTCTCACAATTTTGAAAACAGATATGTGGATCCTAAAAGCTGACTGGAGGCTTCTTTAGGGAAACACTGTCCTAAATTCTCTTACCCAGTTACTCAGCACTAAGTGTTAAGAACTAAGGTAGCTGACTGTGACAGCTCACACCTGTAATCCTAGTGTTTGGGAGGCCAAGGCGAGAGGATCCTTGTGAGTTCAAGGCCAGGCAGGAATACACAGTGAGACCCTGTCTCCAAAAAAAACCCTAATATTCTTTCCATAAATGTTTATTAATTGCCAACTGTATGCCAGCCACTTTCCACATATTATGGATGTTAATGAACAAAACAGTGAAAAAAAGATTGGGACCTGGCATGGTGGCAAACTCCTTTAATCTCAGGCTGAGGAGGGCAGATTTTTATAAGTTTGAGGCCAGCCTGGTCTACATAGAAAGCTCCAGCCTAGATGGGGCTACAGGGAGACCCTGTCTTTAAAAAAAAAAAAGGAAAGAAAGAAAAAGAAAGAAGTGATTGATGCTCGTAGCCTCAGGATTGGGATGGCTGAGGCAGGGAGATTACTGCAAGTTTAAAGCCAGCCTGAGCTACGGAGTGAAATCTGGCTTAAAAAACAAACCAGTGGGGCTGGAGAGATGGCTCAGTGGTTAAGAACACTGGTTGTTCTTGCAGAAGACCTGGGTTCGAATTCTAGCACCCACATGGCAGCTGTCCATAACTGTCCATAACTCCAGTCCCAGGGGATCCAACAGCCTCTTCTGACCTCCTTGGGCATTGCACAACACAGGTGCACTTACCTACATGCAAGCAATACACGCATACACATGAAATAAATTAAGAATAAAAAAATAAAAAAACAGCAAGAGGAGCTGGAGAGATGGATCAGCGGTCAGGAACACTAGATTCTCTTGTAGAGGAGAGCATCAGTTCCCAGCACTCACATCGGGTAGTTCACAACTGCCTGTAACTCTAGTTCCAGGGGATCCAGTGCCCTCCACTGACCTCCCTGGATACCTGCTCACATGTGCATAGACACACATACACATAAATAAAAATATGTTTTTAAAGAGTGTGCTCTCCCCTACTCTAATAATTCTGCCCATCTTCTACAAAAAAAGTTGAAATTTGGGGGCTTGAGAGATGGCTCAGTGGTTAAGAGCACTGGCTGCTCTTGCAGAGGACCCAGGTTCGGCTCTTAGCACCCACATGGAAGGTAACAACCTTCCAAAACTCCAGTACCAGGGATCCGATACCTTGGTCTGGCCTCCATAGGCATTGCATACATGTGGGGTACTTGCATGCATGCAAGCAAACACTCATAAAATGAAAATAAATAAAATTTTAGGTTGAAATCTAATGAAAGGGTGTTTTTTAGAGTTAATTTATTTTTGTATTCATGTGTATGTGCCTGTATTTATGTGAGTGTATGTCATGTGTGTAGGTGCCCAAGCAGGCTAGAAGAGGGTGTTGACTCACCTGGAGCTGGAGTTACAGGCTTTCAAACTCAGGTCCTCTGGAAAAGCAGTAAGTGCTCTCAGCCTCTGAGCCATTTCCCTAATATGAGTTTTCAGTAAGGGAGTAGTACTCATTTTGAAAAGACCCCTGTGACTATTCTGTGGTAAATGGATCCAAGAGGCCATGTTGAAGTGGAAAAAGAGTATCTTAAACTAATGACACATAAGAACAGCCTGGGCTGGGTGGCTTCATGAACATGGAGTGCTACAGGCAGTACTGGGACCCTCTCCCCAAATCTGTGTTTTGAGGGCCTATTTCTAGGACCTTAGAAGGTGACTATTTGGGTGACTTAGGGAGATGGCTCAGTGGTTAAGAGCACTGGCTGCTCTTGCAGAGGACTCAGGTTTGGTTCCCAGCACCCACATGGCAGCTAACAATGGTCTGTAACTCCAGTTGCAAGGGATCTGATGCCCTCTTCTGGCCTCCTCAGGCATTGTACAACACAGGTGCACTTACATACATGCAGGCAAAATATTCATACACTTAAAATCAAAATAAAGTAATAAATTTTAAAAGAAGGTGACTGGAGATAGCACCGTTACAGAGATACTAAGTAAACTGAGATCCTAAGGGCAGACAGGATGAACAGATCCAGTCTGACTGGTATTCTTGTAAGAAGAGGGGAAAGCACAGGTAGGGGCTGGCAGGGTCCCCCAAACACACAACATAAGGGAAGAACCAAGCTCTAAAGTTGTTTTCTGACCTCCAAGGTACATGACATGTGCATGCTTGCTAACACACACCACGATAATATTAAAAAAAAAAACAGGCTGAAGAGATGGCTCAGCAGTTAAGAGTACTAACTGCTCTTTCAGAGGACCCATGTTTGGTTTCCAGCACCCACATGGTGGCTAACAACCATCTGGAACTCCATTTCCAGGGGGTCTGACGCCCTCTTCTGGCCTCCATGGGCATTGCATACCTGTGGTGCCACTTACATACTTGCTAGCAAAACACTCATAAAATTAAAATTAAAAAAAGAACACAGACACATGTAGAAAGGAAGATGGCATGCAGAAACCAGAGGAAGAGAGGCATTGTGAGAAATAATCTCATGATTGCCTGGATTTGGGGCTTCTAACATTCAGGACTATGAGAAGTTTTGGTGTTCAAACCACCCTTTCTGTGGTAGTTTGTTATGACAGCCTCAGCAAACTAATAATGCATGAATGTGTTCCAGATGTAGTTCAGACCTGAAGCCCATGTGATTTGCTGATAAACTGAATTGGGGAAGTCAGAGATTCTTGCATTCCTAGATTTAGAACTTTTATAATGTATCCTCTTAATCTATTTAACACAAAACATTCAGGAAATAATTGCATGCCAACAGTTGATTGAAGGCTTTGGGATCTGGAGAGAGGAATGGGAACGAAGTGAAGCCACATATCATGTGTGGAAGCCTTGGGAACTGGACAAGTGTCCTGCAGATGAAGTCACTGTTAACTTCATAGTTGATGTTAGTGTGAGACACAAATTAGGATCTACCACAGTGTTCAGTGGGTGAGCAAGAGTGAAAAATACCCTGAGAGAGAAATGGAGAATGGTAAAAGATTGATGGGAACGAGAGAGACTGGATGGAGCCTGGGAGAGCAGCCAGGAACTGACTGCAAAACTGAGGTGTGAGCTGAGAAGAAGCTGATGTCCCTGAGGTCAGAGGGCCTGGAGACATTTCAGTAACACGTGTGCTTGCATGCACTGTACACATACACACTAGCAAAAAGCAGACTTCACCTATCATTTTCTATATAGACAGCAATCCTACTTAAATTTATTTTTTTATTTTATGTGTATGAGTGTATTGCCTGCATATGTGTAAGTGCACCCATGCCATGCAATGCCCACGGAGGTTAGAAGAGAGCATCAGATTCCCCTGGAACTGACATTACAGGGCAGTTGTTAGTCACCATATGAGTCCTGGGAATTGAACCCAGGTCTTCTGCAAGAGCAACCATTACTCTTAACCACTGAGCCATCTCTCCAGCGAGTAATTTATTTTTTTAAAACCTAGTTGGGGATGAAGAGATTCATGCCTATTACAAATGCTTTGTACAGAAAATCTTTCTATACTAGATAAGTAATCCTTTTAGTTTTTGCTTTTTTGTTTTGGGAAGACTGACAGGCTCTCACTCAGATTTGACTGGCTTCAGATTTATGACAGTCCTCCTGCCTGTGTTTCCTGAAAGCTGGGATTACAGGCATGCACCACCATGCCAGGCTAGAGAAGTAATCATATTTTGTCTTCCAGTGAGATGTCTGTGAACCAGGAACCGGGGCGTTCTATGGCTTTGAGAAATCATGCACACCAGCACTGCCCAACAGAAACCTCAGACGAGGAGAGTGTTTGGTGTAAGCACCACACAGTGCCACAGCTACAGGCAACTGGGACTAAGGAACTAAGTTTTGATTTCATTGCATTTAATGGGTGCCATGTTGAACATGCAGATTAAGCCCCTGAGAATCCACATTCCTTGTCACTTACCATTTAGTCCTAAAATGCTGGTATTCCGATTCAGCACAACACATAAGCATTCACATTTTGACCTCCCAGAACAAAATATATCATTAATGTTAAAAGACACAGAAATGCTTTATACAGCTAGAAAAGCTTTACAAATTTTTACCAATTGGGTATAAATAAGTAACATTTTGACTGTCTGGGGTGGCATTCACTGGAGAAAGACATGGAGCATGGAGTTAGAGGGCTGTGGAAGGTGATTGAAGAGGCAATGAACAGCCTGGGTCCAGCTTAAGGACCTGATGTTATTTGGAGAAAAAGATGAGGAAGCTTCATTATACGTGAGCATATGAGGGCTACTAGACAGAAGTGGCACCCAGCTGTCATACGCTTGTTAGACAGAACCAACCGTAGGAAGTGACTCGAGTGCTGAGGTGATTCCAGAGTTCGAGACAACATTCTCAGAATAAATTTACTTTTGTTTTTTAAAGGCTTGTTTGTTTTGTACTCAGGAAGCAAAAGCAGCCGAATCTCTGTGAGTTTGAGGCAGCCTGGTCTACATAGTGAACTCGAGTTCCAGGCCAGCCAGAACTACACAGTCAGACCCTGTCTCAGGAAAAAGAGGAAAAAAAACAAAACAAAACTGAAAAAAGAACAATTTATTTTTATGTATGTGTGTTTGTGTGCACGTGTGTGTGTGTATGTCTATGCACATGTGAGTACAGATACTCAGAGAAGCCAGATGAGGATGTCAGATCTCCTGGAAATACAAATGTCAGAATGTATGAACTCCAGTGTGGGGTGGGGGTGTGGGACAGTGCCAAAGGGGAAAGGGTCAGGGTATAAAGATGATTTTATGTATGAAATACACAAAAATTCAAAAAAAATTTTTTTAAGATTTTTAAAATGTATATGCACCATTTTGGTAATTCTATAAATTTCATATTTTTCAATCATGGCTTTTTTTATTTGTCTTTTTGAGACAGGGTCTCACTGTAGGCTGTGTTGGCTTACGAGTGTGATCCCAGAACAGGAGGCTGAGGCAGGAGTATCACACATTTGAGAACAGCCTGGGCTACATAGTAGGGAGACCCTATGGGAAGAGAAGAGGAGAGGGAGGCACGAGAGAAGAGTAAAAGACAAGTCAGCCACAAGAGGCAGCTCAGAGCAGCAAGGACTAGACCAGCTGAAGGCCTACATGCCACGACATGCCACTAAATTCACCCCTAACGGTGCTTACTAAGAGCAGTCTTACCACTCATATTCTGATGTCACAGTAGGAATCTTTTGGAATCAGGTAAAACTAGAAGCATGAACGCAACTTTGAAGGTGCGGTAAAATACAACCAGGAGTAGAGTAGCAGCAGAAACAAGTGTGCAGTTGAGTGGTGGATTTTCAGAGCTCCAACTCAAAATTAACCTGCTTAGGAAGTAGTTGAAGGGAAGTGATGGAGAGAGGAACATGATTGAGGGAAGACCCAGTTTCCTGGCTTGAACAAGTAGAGGAATCTTAGTATTGAGATGGTGAATCAGAAGGACATGGCCTGGAGAGTGTGTGGTTAGTGTCTGAGGAGGGCAGGAGTTAAGAGCTCAGTGTCAGGTGTGCTGGGGTGACAGGCTTATGGACAGCTTCCCCAACATGTGCTGTGGAGGGAAGGGCCTGAGGCTGCAGGCTCAGGGGAAACTTGCAGGTCTTTAGTGCTCGGAGCAGGTGCAGATGAGCTCATTTTCTGAGAGTGAGGAAGAGGAGGAATAAATGTGGCAGGTTTGTTGAGGCATTCTGTAGGCAGGACGGGCTGACTTTGAACTTGAAGTCATTCTGCCTCAGCCTACCAAGTGCTGGGATTACCCTCAGGAGCCATCATACCTGGTTCCTAAATGTTTGCAGTTTAATGGTTTATTAAAATCCCAAGGGGAAATGCTGTGTTAGTCACCAGGTAGTTATGGAAGATACTCATAACTCATAGCACTAACTCATATTGTATTACAGATAGTGTTACTTGGTAATGGGACAAAGTTTAAAGTTCTACAGTGAGTGACTTTATGTAATTGTACACTGTAGTCCTATTTCTGGGATGGTAGTATTAAGCCTTACTAACAAAATGCCAAACATTTGATTGAAGCTTTTAATGGATATGAGCCTAAGTACAATATACCTGAGGCATAAACTGGGCATGGTGGTTCGCACCTCAGAAAAAAAGGTTTAACTGAAATCATTCCAGCACCTGGAAGGCTGAGGCAGGAGAACTGCCACAACTTCTAGGACAGTCCAGGTTACATATACGGACAGACTGTCTCAAGGTGGCATGGTGGTAATCCTAGCACTTGGGAGGTTGAAGCAGGAGGATCAGAAGTTCAAGGTCATCCTCAGCTACATGTTGAGTTTGAGGCCAGCCAGGGTTACATGAGACCCCATCTCAAAAGAAAGGGGGGCAGAGTAAGATCGCTAGATTAAGCCAGTTTAACAGATTCAATTAATTAAGATTTACAGAGGGGTGCAGACATTCAAACCACAGCAGAAAGCAAACAGGAGGGCATGGCGGATGGTTTGGAGGAGGGAGTCATGGTAAAAGAGGTTGAAGTAACACCACCACACAACTGGATAACTATCATTATCTTTCACCCAGAGTATTTACAAACAATGACCGCTTTAGAGTCAGGAGCAGGTGGCTGAAGGGAAGCAGAGGTGAGTGCTCACCTAAGACCAACAGTCATTGAAATGGTCCAGGATAATGGTGGGTCTTTGTATGAAGATGCCTTCCAAGCCTGGTACCTGATGTGGTGGTACATCCCTGTAAGCCCAGCATTTGGGAGGCTGAGGCAGGAAGATCATGAGTTCAAAATCATCCTGATCTGTAGAGGGACACCCCCCCACACACACACAAGGAAAGAAAAGAAACAAAAGCTGCTTTTCCATTTCAAGGGGACTTAAACTAATAATTGCTATTAAAAAAAAAAAAAGGCAGGAGGAGGGTGCTATAGGGCAGGTAGGCAGGACTGAATACCTGTTTCTTATCTTTTACTAACCTGTGACTGAAATGATACAGAGGTCCTAACAGAACAGAAAATCACTCCCCAAAGCCTTTCAATCCACTTATCACAGTAACTTTGATCTCATTTAAATAAACAATATTGACCAAAGCACCCCCCTGCTGTATCTCAAGCCCTCTAATTACAGTGTTCATAGTAGTAAATGCTCTGGTTAAGGGACAACTTCCATTACAGCCCCTGGTTTCAATCACATTGGCTCTTGAAGTTTCTTTCAGTTGAAGGGTTTTGTTGTTTTGAGACAGGGTCTCATGAAGTCCTGGCTGGTTTCAAACTCACTGTGTCCAATAAGGCTGGTCTTGAACTTCTGATCCTCCTGCCTCTGCCTCCCAAGTGCTGGGATTATAGGAATGTAATGTGCCACCATGCTCACTCAAGACAGGATCTCTCTGTGTAGCTGAAGCCAGCCTCGAAGTTGTGGCAATCCCTCTGCCTCAGCCTTCCAAGTGCTGGGATGATTTCAATTCAACTTTTTTCCTATTTGTCTGAGACAGGGTCTCACTACATATCCCTACCTGGCCCGGAACTTACTATGTAACAAGACAAGGCTGGCTTTGAACTCTCAGAGGTCCACTTGCCTCTGCCTTCAGAGCACTGGGGTTAAAGGCATGTGCCACCACATCTGGCTTCAGTTCAACTTTTTAAAAATATATATTTTATGTGCATAAGTATATTGCCTGCATGTAAGTGCCTTCCTGTTGTGCAGTGTCTGTGAAGGTCAGAAGAGGGTGTCGGATCCCCTGGAACTGGCATCATGGTTGGCTGCTAGCTGCCATGTGGGTGCTGGGAATCTAACCCAGATCCTCTGCAAGAGCAACCAGTGCTCTTAACTGCTGAGCCATCTCTCCAGCCCCGAGTTCAACTTTTTAATGATATCTGTTTGTAGATAGATATCCCAAAGGTTTTGTCTGTGGATTAACTTGGGTTAGAGATGGAGAACACACCATCAGGCTTCCCCTTCCCCAGACTCTGCCTAAAAACCAACCATGACAAAGGTGGTGCCACTGTGAGTGAGGTGATCTGTAAGCATGGGATGGTGATGACTACTAAGAACTTGCCATGTGCCACAAACTGGGCCAAGTACTTTATGTCCATTGACTCATTTAATGCCCCAACCATGTAAGAGACAGGAAGTGGATGTTATTACCCCTGACGCCAAAATTAAAGGGCAGGAAACAGGTAACTTGTTCAACATCTGACAGCTGCTGGATGGGGGGACTGAGACCGGAACTCGAAACTTTCACTCTAGGAACCCAGGAGTTTTTGGTTAAATGTTCCTGACACTTGAAGGTGGAGGTGGGAAAAAATGAAAGAATCAGTTGGGGGGGGGGTGTCATGTACCCTACTTCCTCTCCGGACAAGAAACCGAGGGTTTGCATCAGTTGATTAAAATCTTGCCTGTCTGAAGCCAGCTCACCCAGCTCTTCCACACCAGGCAATAGAGTGCGCGCTCAGAATTCTCAGGGCAAGTCATGGCTGGAGGAAGCGATTATCGTTTTTGCTCAAGGGTCCTTTCTTTACTTAATCCTATTTATACCCCTTTCACTTGCATTGCAGGCAAAATCATTAAAATACGAAGCCAGATTTCTTGAGAAAGAACTAGTATGTTTAAAGATCTGTTGCATAACCCAATGGACGCACTTTAAAAACACTAAATTGCTTAAGTGGGAAACTATAGTATATGACTTATATCTATAAAACTGATTTTTAAAAAGTCGCACGACTTAAAAACACAACACATTTTCATTGTTTTTGAGTGATTCCAGATGGGCCCCTTGAATACAGGGTTAAGGTGACCTGGCATTTCATATTTTACTCTGCGCATTCACTGTCTATCCTGGCATCAGGCGCAGGGGAAAGGACTGCTTCCCTGAAGTTAAGCATTGGTTCGTTATTCATTAATGTTTAGCACTGAAGTTCCAAGTGACTGAATCGCAAGTTTTGGTGGGGGGAAAAAGCCTATGTGATTTTCACTTTAAAAACAAACAATGTAGCCAAGCGTGGTGGCGCATGCCTTTAATCCCAGCACTTGGGAGGCAGAAGCAGGCGGATCTTTGTGAGTTCGAGGCCAGCCTGGTCTACATAGTGAGTTCCAGGACAGCTGGGACTACAAGGAGACCCTGTCTCAAAAAGACAAAAAAAAAAACAACAAAAAACAAAAAACAAATAATGTGCTTGTGCTTGATACGGTGGCACACATTTGTAATCCCAGCCCTTGAAGGGCTGAGGCAGGAGGATCAGTTCAAACAGCCCCAACTACACAGCAAGCTGGAGGCCAGCCTGCACTAGAAGAGACCCTTCCTCAAACATAGCAAACCAGGGAGGGTGGGATGGTTCAGGAGGTAAGAATGCCAACTAATCCCTAAGCCTGACCACTTGGGCTCTAGTCCACGTCTCCACACGGTGGGAGAACCGACTCTTAAATTGTCCTCTGACCTCTACTTGTGCGTCACGGCATGAGCACCTACACACATACACAGTGAAATACAGGTGAATGTAATTAAAACAAACAAAAAATAACCACTGATCCAAACGAACCAAATAACCCAACAGGAAAAAAGTAATATTGGGCGTAGTGGCCCTAGCTTGGACTCAACCGTGGCAGGGTTGCCACGAGATAGAGGCCAGCCTTGGCTACAATTAGAGACTTAAAAAAGGAAAGAAAAAGTAACACTTTGTTTCTTTTTGTAAGATAGAGACCTGGTTTCAAGCTTCATTGTAGCGCTTCTCAGCTTCGCAAGTTGTTTTCCCGTGTATTAAGCGGTAAAGGGAAAAACAGAACGTTTTTTAAAAAAGTGGCTGATTAAAATCGCTGCCTTTGGACACTATTTTTTGAATCTAGCCTAGCCTTGCGACTTTAAGCCAGCAGAGGACTCGGAAGGGAAGGGTGTGACACGTCTTCTCCCGGTTTCTCGCGTCCTTTCCCGAGCTCCGGCGGGGAAGGGGAGAGGCGAGCGGCCTTCGGCGGCCGAGGGCGACTGGGAGCAGCGGGAGCGGCGCGCCGTGAATCCTGGGTCCCGGCAGCACGGAACCTCGGCCGGTGCGCACGCAGCGCAGGCGGAGGGCGCGGGTCACGTGCGGCCGGGAAGTCTGCAGGAATGTAGCAACTCTATGCAGGGAAAGTTTTCCCCGGGGCCGCGGCCGGGGATTCGGTGCGGGCGGGCGCGCAGAGGAAGGAAGAGCCGCGAGGAGGCGGAGCCCGCGAGGTGCGCGGGCGGGCGCTGTGCTCAAGTTTTTAGTTTGGGCTTCTGGAGCCGAAGTTTCTGTCTCAGTCGGGGCGCAGCCGCCGCCGGGGTGAAGAAAGGGAGGAAGGAAGGAAGCCGAGGAGGAAACGGGGAGGGGGAGGGGACGCCCGCTTCGGTGCCGCGGCTCCAGGGAAGTCCTCGCCGCGGGACAACGGGGCGCAGCGTCCCGGGCGCAGGCGATGCGGGGCCGCGCAGTCCCCCGGGCCTGAGCGCACGCCGCCGAGTCGGAGACACAGTCGGGCCGTCCGGGCGGAGCCGAGGCGCAGCCATGGATCCCGGGCAGCAGCCGCCGCCCCAGC
>NW_008351697.1:2374518-2388448 GCF_000622305.1 Nannospalax galili
GGGGCGGGGGGGGGGGGGGGCCCGTGGGGAGGGGGCCGCGGGGAGGAGGCGGCCGGGGTGGGCTCGCACAATGCGCGCGCCTCCGCGAGGACGCTCCGCACCTTCTCCCGCCGGCCGGAGGGGGAGGGGGGGCCTCTGGCATCCGCGTGGGGGTGACTCGTCAGCGGCGGCCCACTTTGTGAAGTTGAGCCCGGAGACACCCCTCCCTCTCTTTCCCAACTTCTGCGCCCCTCGCCGGCCACTTGAGTCTCCCGGGGAGTCAAATAATTGTTCTCTTGTTTTCCCGTGTTGATTAGGGGTGGGGGTTGAGCCAGTCCATTGAGTTTCTGGTTCCTTCTCTGCGTCCCCTCCTCCCCCTCCCATAGCTTTTCTCTTCCTAGCGGCCCAGGCGCTTTCCGAACACTGAATTCGGGCTTCCCCTGGCCAGACTTTCCTGGAAGATGTTTGTGGAGTTCGCGCACCCCCGGCGCCTTCCCTGCCGCCTCGGAGCCTGGGCAGGCCCTCTCTTACAAACTAAGGAGGTTCACGTGTAGGATTCCCAATTGCAGCCTATTATTTTCTAGTCTGCCCGAATGCTTTTAAATTAGCCACATCTGTGTGTTGCGCAGGAACTGAGTTGCACCGAGGTTTTAACGCGAGCCTTTGATAATACATTGTAGGTTGACTCATAGGCCGAGTCCCGCCTAGTTCAACTGTGATTAAAGTTAATGTTTGGGAAGCGATGACTAATTCCAGGATCGCCATTGCGTTTTAACTCTTATTGCGGATGTGAACATGGCTGCTTGTCCGCATACAGGCTCTATAACTTATTCTCCCAACTTAATTCAACTCAGAAGTGAAACTCCAAGTATTAACATTCCGATAGGTCCTGGTAGATTTCCGTAGTGTAGGAGTTTTTCTTCTCGCTCCTACTTATTTTGTAGGAACTCGCTTTAGGCTAAACCAGTGTAGGAACTTTGCCCGAAACTTAATTGGTTTTCTAAATACTGCCATGTCGTTGGGCCACTCGGGCTGTAACTTGAGTGGAAAGAGGAGTTGCCGCCCCCTCTACGCCTCCCCTCCTAGTCGGGCCTGCAGCAGCAGACCAAGGGGTTTTGAATTCAGAAAAACTCGCTTAACCTGACGACAAAAACTCGATTTGAGGAGGAACGAAAAATTACTGCTTGCCTAAACACTTAAATTTGTAACAGTAGACTTAGAAAATACTCTTTTCTCTCCCCTCACTCCAGCCCTACCCCCATCACTAGTGGGTTTCTGGACTCGCGGTGAGCCAAATGTCTGTTGGCTTGCAGTCTACAGACACCCCAGAGAGGCTTTCAAAGCAGAGGCGATGCAATACCCATTTTGTAGCATTTATGAATCGAAGGAATGACCACTGGAAAGTATGTTTAATCTCTCCATCTGTGCTTTCCACCAGCAGCTTGTTGCTGCTCGCCCACTGGAGTTTCAAGTCCTTTGCATCAAGTTTTTACCTTTCCTGTCTGCTAATGATTTCCTAAATCGAATTTTAATCCGCTAGGAAACTCAGAAGCGCCCACTGATTGGCTGTGCTGCACAAGTACTGGTTCAGTCCTTCAGCCCTTTCAGTTTTTCCTTTGCCTGCCTGAATCTAGAAAATCAAAAGCCTTTTATAAATTCTCAATTCCAATAAAGGAATTTGAAGTGTTGTTATATTATGCATAGGGTTATCTGAGTTGTAAATAATTGTCTGCAAGTTTTCATATCTCCTGTTTACTTCTGGCATGAAAAGATTGTTTTACAAAAGCCTGGAGTTCATTGAGATGATGGTACTATAGTGCTACTTTACCCTGGTTGGACCTGAATTCAGGTCTTTGGGGGGGGGGTGTCTTCGTGCAGGATTTTTCCTGTTGTGACTTAGCTGCAAATAATTGTGGGAGTCCTTCAGTTTTGCATAATTGAACCCATAACATCTTTATCTTCTAGGTACAAACAGGGTTAGCTTTTGATTCTCTTTGATAGCTTTTCTGACATTGGAGTGGTTCTGAACCTTTGAAAATGTTAAAATTTATTGATTGCATTTGTATAGAGTAAAAACTATGACAGGTTTGGCCAGGGTGTTGTGAGGTGGAGGATTAACTATTTAAAACCTAGTGAAAAAGTGAATAGTAATTTCCTGGGTTGTGTTTATATCTGAAACATTTTAGCACTTGGAGAAGCAACTATACTGCTTAGAAAATTCACCAATTTATGTATTTGGGGGTGTTTAGAGTAAGAATGCACTCTACCAGTGAGCAACATCTCCAGCGCCTCCCTTAACCTTTTTGAAAATAAGTTTTACTACCCAGCTAGTATTACACACTAGCTATCTCTAAAAGATGTGAGAAGACATGTTTAGGACCTCTCGTCAATAAAACAATATTTGTAATGCGTATTAAAACTTTATAATTTACAAGTCGTCTGTTTGGATACCTGTGTTCCTTGGTATCACATAAATATTGAAATTTGCATTGGATATTCCGCTGCCATGAAATTCTAGCTAGGAAGTCTGAAGGAGGTGAGCTGGATTCCTCTGTTTTGTAAATTTCATTTTAATGTTCCTAACAGGCCAGTACTGATGCGGGCACTGCAGGAGCCCTGACTCCACAGCATGTTCGGGCACACTCCTCTCCAGCGTCCCTGCAGCTGGGGGCTGTTTCTCCTGGGACGTTGACCCCCACCGGAGTGGTCTCTGGTCCAGCCGCTACCCCTGCCGCTCAACATCTCCGACAGTCCTCTTTTGAGATCCCTGATGATGTGCCTCTGCCAGCAGGTTGGGAGATGGCCAAGACATCTTCTGGCCAGAGATACTTCTTAAAGTGAGTGAAGACGGTGTTGGGAGGTGATGATAGAGGTGGTAGTGGAGGAGCATGGTGTCTGAGTGTAGAATACATTATTTATTTTGCTGGTGCTAGTAATTGAATCAGGACTTTAGGAATGGCAAGCAAGCACCCTTTACTGTTGAGCTACATCCTCAACCCAGTATGTTTGTATTTTACCTAATGTTTATTTCAAGCCCAGTTGTCTTAAGTTTTTTCAGTTTGGTATGAAATATTGAATATGTAAATACTCACTTTAGTGTGGATAGTATCTTGAAAACCTGATTTATTCTTGGTTCAGAGACTTTTTATAATCTTTTGTGGCTGTATAGATAATCTTCATTTTGAGTTTGTGCCAGGTCTGTTAATTAGCCTGGCATAAAACAAAGAATACCATGAAAAATTCAAAGTCTGAGAATTACAAGACTTCCATGGTCACTAAATATGTATGCTGTTTACATTTTGTTTTCTCTTTTTAATTTCTCGCTTTCCCTCCCTCCCCCCCTTTCCCTTTTTCCCTCCCCTCCTTCCTTCCTGCTCAGGATCTAACCCAGGACCTATGTGTCCTAAGCACACGCTCTACCCCTGAAGTACATTTCCAGTCCCAATCTAAGTAAACACTTTATTGGTAGAGAACTAGGACTTGGGTGGAGGGGTAATTTTACAGTATTTAAAGTGAAAAATGGCAAGCACTTTAGCTGTAATTTGATGTGATTTATCAGCTTTTTCTCTCAGTGTGAAGAGAAATGTCAATTATTAGGTTTGGTCTACAGTCACTTAGTAACAAACCAGGTCTTAAAAAACAATGTTTTCGCTGGGAAAATATACACAAGGCCATTGGGTTTATTTATTTTTTCTCCCCAGCCTCTTTGTCTTTAACAAAATGGCTAAACTACATTAATCTGAAAAGACCTACATAGAATTTTCCCCTCTAATTTGAAAATTAGAGGCGAAACAAATTTTATGTGGCTTGTTCTGATTAAGTGTATGCAAAGTATTATCTAAAGCTATTTCTTAATAGATTATTCTGAATAACCTTTCAACAGCTTAATTGGCTTGAGATAAGGAAGTAAAAAACAATGATCATTTTGATTCAGATTGGTCTTGACATCTATGGCAAATGTAACAGTATTTCCTAGATCAGATTAACACATGTGGCAACATTGTCTTGTTGTGTGTGTGCCTTCCCACCCCCTACTTTTTCTTGTGCTGTCTTCATAATGTTTTGTGTTGAGTGTTGACTGTCTCTCAGGGTGGGTTGTTACTTCTTAAGGTAAGATAGTTTTATGACAGGCCTTTTAAGAGGAGTACAGGAAAAGATTTGGTCTTGGAAAGTTTCTGTATTGGTTTTTTGGGGTGGGGTGGGGTGTTTGTTTTTGTCATTTTTTTTTCTCATGCAATTTTTTCATCTTTTTCAAAAAAATTTTGTGTTCTGGTGTCCTGGCATCCATTTCAAAGGGTCAGGTTTCAAGGAGAACAATAAAGGGCCAGAGACTGGAAAGTACACGAGTCTGGCAGGAGCTAGATCATTTGTTCTCAAGCAGACGTCCAAAGTAAATGATTTGAAAGAGCTGCTGGCTGTGAGGGATGTGTCCTGAAGGGGAAAGGAGGAGAGACAAACCAGGTTGTTAGGGAGGAAAAGAAAGGCTGGGCTCTCTTGAGTCCCTCCCTGCTGGGTCCCATGCTGACCTGGGGAGACTTTTAAACAGCTTAATAGCCCCAGGCCTTCTTTTCTTTGGTTGATGCTGTGACTGTTTAAGGTTAAAGAGCAACGTTTGCCTTAACATTTCTTTTTAATCTTTTGTGTTTTATTAAAATTGCTTGTAATATGGTAACATCTGCCTACATTCTCATTATTTTGAGGGAGCATACTTTTTTGAGCTGAAATAATTGTACCAGAGGCTTGTTTTCAAAGTTTCTTGTGAGTCTTCTGTGGCAAGTGTTTCCCTTAAAAGTAAGTGCTATGAGGATGGGTTGGTGGAGTTGTGCACACTTGTCCCCATCCCCTCTCTCCACACCCTCACCCCACTCTGAGGGTCCTGGAAGGGAGGGCCAGGCCAGAGTAAGAATTGCACCATATGGGGAGTGGTTGTGGGATTGGGGGGAGTTTTGCCTGGAAAGAAGGGACTGGCAAGAGAGGAGAGAGATGTGCTTGCTCTTCCGCTGTTTCTGAGGGTCTCCACTGGAAGAGGGAGTGGGCTGCGTGTGTGTTGAGAGGAGTTTGCACGTCATAGAACTCTTTCACAACCACCTTTTCAGAAATAAAAGGCCTTTCTCTGAGTGACTCCTGGTTCGTCAAACTGAGTTAGCAGAGAGCCTCTGAACACTGGGTGTGGAAGTGGGAGCTTTGGGCTTTTGAAATTTCTTAGTTTCTAAAGAGTTAGCTGCTTTTATGAACAATATGTAGTTTGGAGAAGTGTTTGAAACAGGAATCTCTTCTCTCTGGTTGTTAAGCATTTCCATGATATTATGGATTATGTAGTTGCCATAAAGTTCTTTTGTGTACTAAACAGATGAATGAAATTAACATCTGTCCTGTGAGTCAAAGATGATAATGAACTAAGCTTTTGGTGCCAAGGTGCTATGGTGTCAAAATTTATTTTTATCTTGGTTTTGATATTTATGGTCAGGCTTGCTTCACAATCAATACTTACTTTGTTCTGTGTCTAAAGATTCTTTTGGGGCCTGGAGATGGCTTAGTAGGGAGAGGCACTTACTGTTACACCAGTTAGTTCAATTCCTTGGAACCCACATGGCAGAAGGAACCAACTCCTGAAAGTTATCCTCTGACTACCACACTCATGCTGTGGCATGTCTATATCCTTATGTGTGTGTACACACACAGAGGCATGGGCAAAAAAATAGATAAATGTAATAAAAAATTATTTAAAAGATACTTGTCAACTAGATGTAGAATGGAGATTTAAACTAACTGAAATCTATGCTCATTTCAAGTGAAAAATGAATCTTTTTTTCCATCTTTTTGGGTAGTTGTTGGAACTATTATGTTACAAAGTATATCATTTCTTGAGTTTTATACTTGACTGGAAGAGTTCTAACTCCAAATGGTCTAAACAAGGCAAGGCCATGAAACTTGGGAGAACTCTTAGAATTGTTGACTTTGGAAGCAACTAATTGTTGCCTTGTGACCACAGATGAATGAGTTTTTGAAGTCAGTTGGCCCAGCCTCTCACTTTCAAGGCCCCAAAATAATTACTGAAGGATCACAGCCATCTTTGGTGTTTTTAAAGCTCGCTCTAGGTCAGTGAGATCTGGAGGCTTGTACTTTATCTTGGCAAACGGTAGGGTGGATCTCTGTTGCTAGCACCCAAATCTAGGATGGGAACTCAAACACTGGAAAGATTAGGATGGACACTGGGTGTGGAAGTGGGTGCTTTGGGCTTATGGATGTGGCTTATGCCACAAGGATGGACATCATTGTAAACTCTGAATCTTTTCTTTTGAATTCACTGTTTAAATTTCTACAACATAGTACCTTGAGTTTTATTTAAGAATTCATTCTTTTTACTACTCTACTACTTACTACTGTGGTACCTACCACAGCTTCTTAGAGTTTTCCTACAGGAAATAGCTCTTCAAATAGTTGGTTACTAACTTCCTATTTCTTTTATAAGCTGTTGAACAACTTCCTGAATTAGCATTCTATTAACATCTTTGGTTACAAGGAGTGGTTCTACTTCTCAGATTTATTTTATTGAATCTGATACCTTGTAACCATTTAGGTGTACAAATAACTTCTTGAATCTTGATGAAATGTACCACATAGAGACAGAATTTGATGTAAAGGGAAATGAAAGTGATCAAAGGATTTTAGCAAGTTGGTTAATGTTCTAATAATTTTCTTTTTAATTAAAAAAATTTTTTTTGGTCTTTTTGAGACAAGGTCTTCCTGTAGCCCCAGCTGGCTTGGAACTCACTATGTAGACCAGGCTGGCCTTGAACTCAAAGAGATCTGCCTGCCCCTGCTTCCCAAGTGCTGAGATCAAAGGCGTGTGCCACCACACCAGGAAATGCTCTAGTAATTTTTTAAAAGATAATTTTTATTTCCATTTATTATTTTTAGTTCTGTGGCTGTGATTTGTTTAAAAGCTGTAGAGTGTCTTAGGGGTGGGGATGTAGCTGTCATGGAGAGCTTGCCTGGAATGCACAAAGCCCTGGGTTTGATCTCTGCGCTCCCCAGCACCGAAAAAATCATAGGTAGATAGGGCCAGTGAGATAACTCTTGGGGTTGACAGTGCCTCCTGAGAACGACCAGAGTTCCATCTCCCATCTTGTGCTGGAAGGAGAGAATCATCTCCTGAAAGTTGTTCTCTTATCACCACATGTGCCCTGTGGTGTATGCATAGCCACACACACACATACAGCAGTAACTGTTTGTTTGTTTGTTTGTTTATTTATTTATTTATTTATTTTTGGTCTTTCTGAGACAGGGTCTCCCTGTAGCCCCAGCTAGCCTGGAACTCACTATGTAGACCAGGCCTTGAACTCACAGAGATCCACCAGCCTCTGCCTCCCAGTGCTGGGCTCAAAGGCATACACCACCACGCCCAGCTGTAATAATCATTTTTTTTTTAAGAAACAAAAAATGGGCTGAATTTTTTAATGCAGTTAAAAATAGCATGGAAATTTACAAAGTATTTCGTTCCATCATTTAAAAACGTTATTTTCTCAGATTTAAAAACAAATTACTCTGCATTTAGCTGAGCCATACACTAACATTGAATGTACTTGCCTCATGAATGTACTTTATGACTATTGAATATAAATACAGTAGTGCAATCCTATTTCTGCCATGGGCTGTTAGAAATGGATGCCCACTGCCCTGATGTAAAGCCACCACAGAATTATATCAAATGAAGGAAATGAATGAAAGTGTTTCTTGTTATAATTTAATCTTATCTTCCTTTTTTATGGCTGTAAACACTGTATACCAACACAGTAAAGAGTACATGTTTTGCCAGGCGTGGTAGCACACGCCTGTAGTCCCAGCATTGGGAGGCAGAGGCAGGCAGATATCTGTGAGTTCAAGGCCAGCCTAGTTTACATAGTGAGTTCCAGGACAGCTGTATATCACAGTGAAAGATTTATCGTCCTCTTTTTTTTTTTTTTTTTTTTTTTTTTTTTAAAAAAAAAAAAAAAAAAAAAAAAAACAGTAGATGTTTTACAGTAGAAGTTTGATAGAGTAAGCCTGTGCTAGTTCTGCTACATGTGCTGTAACCTAAATGATTTTACTCCAAAAAAAAGCTTGTAATGTAGCCATTAAATATTTGTTAAGCTGCAAACATACAATACAGGAAAACACAAGGAAGCATTTCAAATTGCCATCATAAAGTTTTCCCTTTCTGAGGAGAGTGGAGTGGGGGTGGGGCTCTGCCTATTTGTCTTGCTGATGGAGCAGAGAGAAAAGATGAAAATGGACCCTTTAGTTTCTGCTTGGTGGGTGGGCATCCAGGAAGAAAGACCCAAAGCGCCACAGTGATTTAGGGTGGAAAAACTGGAGGAAGTGTATACACCAGTGAGAGGGAACATGGTTTGTGATGGGGTTGGAACATAGAGAATCACTTATTCTCTGGGGCAAAAAAATATTTCTAATATGAACTGACAGGTACTTAAATAAGAAACTAAGTGATCAAAATGCCACATTATGTATTGGTATGGATGATATGCCAGTGTTCTTTAAACAGTAGCATTCAAAAAGTACTCATCCCCGAAGCTCATATTAACCACCTCAGCAAAAATAAAACAAAATAAAAACTTGGGGCAGTATTTTAGTAGTTGACACTTCAAAACAATACAAAACAAATAAAATGAAAACCTTTTTGAAACCCTGAGATCAGGGGTTGGAGAGATGGCCCAGCAGTTAAAAGCACTGACTGCTCTTGACCAGGACCCAGATGTGCCTCCCAATACCTACATGGTGGCCAACAACTGCCTATAACTCCAGTTCCAGGGGATCCATCACCCTCTTCTGGCTTCCACGGACATTGCACACATAGGAGCACACACATACAGGCAGGTAAAACATACATAGCTGGGCGTGGTGGCACATGCCTTTAATCTATGAGTTCAAGGCCAGCCTGGTCCACATAATGAGTTCCAGGAGAGCTGGGGATACAGGGAGACCCTGCCTCAAAAAGACCCCCCCAAAAGCATACATATAAAATTAAAACAGATAAATTAAAAATTTTTAAGTTAGTTTGTAAATAAAAGAGAAAGAAACCCTGAGATCAGTTCTCTGTAGTAATATAGAGAAATGCATTTTACTTCGTAGTGAAAGACCATGAATTAGCACTGCAGCATAGCATTGTAATTCTGATCTCTCCTAGCCCCATGAGCTGTCTTAAAGCTTTGGGGTAGAGGTAGGGCTCTTACCCTGACCTTTCAGTCTCCAGCATGTATATTGGAGTTTAATTTTTAAAATCAGTGAAGATTTAAGCTTATTCAGAGTTAATTTGCTGCCTTCTGTAATAGCATAATCTAGCCATTAATTATAGCCTGAAAGTTTAATAACAGTTGAGCAGCCTTACATAAAGGGAGCTCTTAAAGAGCCATGCGGTTACTAAGTGATACCGTTCTTACAGCAAGAGCTTCAATTGTAGGATTAATCAGAACTTCAAGCCATGAAAAGGACCTTGGTGTCTACATAAAGAATTGCTCCTCGGTCTGTTTGCTCAAGTACCTAAGCACCGAGTTTCCTGGGCACAAGTACTACCACCACGATACACTTTTTATTTATGTAGGGCTTGACCTTTTCTGAAAGCAAGCAAAGTTCTATAAAAATCAGCGTCCCCACCCCCCATTCCAGACTAGGAAAATGGTAGGTAGTTTTATCCCGATTTGACTCTTAGCAGCACGGCCTTTAACAGACCAAATGATAAGCTGTTCCTTGATTAATGTTTCCAGTTAGCAGAGTAATGTGAATGGAAGTAAGCTTGAAGATGCTGCTGCACCAGTGAGTCCCCTGCAGTGCTGCGGCTTCCTCTGCTTGCAGCCTGTCTCCTCAGGGACTCACATTAGTCAGCTGCCAGTTTCATTCTTCTTCTGGGTCCACTTGATGGGTGAGGGCAACATTTCAGCCGCCTTCACTTGTAGCTTGTGTTTAAATCAAGGAGGTTTTTCTTCTGTTGTAAAGTAGAGATTATATGATCAAGTATATTTAGAAAGAGGGCCTTTGTTTGAGACAGGGTCTTCCGGTTAGCCCAGGCTGGCCTTGAACTCGTGGCAGTACTCCTGCCTCAGCCTCCTAAGTGCTTTGATGACTGATGTGTAGTCCTCTGAAAACTTACAAGAGACTGTTCGAGATTTAGAGTAGATTGTCTTTATGTGTGTGAGTGTTTTGCCTCACACCTATGCCTCATACAAACCTATGTATGTAAGTGTACCTGTGTCATGCAATGCCTGTGGAGGTCTGAAGAGGGTGTCAGATTCCCCTGGAACTGGAGTTATGAACCGTTGTTAGCTGCCATGTGGGTGCTGGGAATTGAAGTCCTCTGTAAAAGCAGCCAGTGCTCTTAACCATCGAGCCCTCTCTCTCCAGCCCCTAGACTGTCTTTTTTAGAGTGCTAATGTGCTTTGACAGACTCAGATGCAGAATAGGTAGTTGCTTACTGTTCAACTTTCCAGGGTTCTGAAGTGATTAACATGGAGCAGGATTTGAAGAAAGTAAACCAGACTATCTAGGAAGTAGGCCACGAGGAGATTGTGTGTGTATGTGTGTGTGTGTGTGTGTGTGTGTGTGTGTGTGTGTGTGTGTGTGTGTTACTTGTGAGTTGGTTCTCTCCTTCCACCGTGTGAGAACCTAGGTCATCAGGCTTGGTGGTAGGTGTCCTTACCTGCTGAGCCATCTCACCAGTCCAAACGGTTTTTTATTGTCAAGGTAACATTTGTTCCTTAGATAGTCAAAACACCAGGGAAAAGGAGCACCTGGATTCTACCAGTAAAGGATGTTTGAATTGAAGACGCTTGTTGCCTGAAGTTTCATTCATAAGCCAGTGTTTGATTTTTAATTTTAAGGGAGTTACTTGTACATTAATTTAGAAAGGCCCTTAAAACTGAAGTAAACAGAAAATAGGGACTGGCTTTATAGTTGTCAGCCTGCATTCCCTAGAGGCAAACACCTCCTGCTTTTCGGTGTCTTTCCCCTTTTATGTGCACGTGTGTGAACATAGAGGCCAGAGGTCGACATCTGGTGTCTTCTGTCACCCTTCACCTCTTTTTTTTTGAGTCAGTCTCAGACTGTAGACCAGACTGGCCTGGAACTCAGAGATCTGCCTGTTGGGATTAAAGGCGTGGATCATCATGTCCCTATCTTCACCTTATTTTTTGAGACAGGGTCTCTCACTAAAACTGGAGCTCACCATCTTGACTAGACCATGTGGCCAGCAAGCCCCAGGGACCCTCCTGTCTCTACCCCCCCCCAGTGCTAGGCACATAGATGCAACCCCACATCTGGCTTTTTACTTGGGTGCTGGGTGGCAGCCATTTTACCACTGAGCCATTGTCCTAGCACATCCTTAAAAACCTAAAGCTGCATGATTATAAAGTATGCTACAGTAGTATGTGTTCAATTTTCTTTACCCCTCAGAATCTTTCCTTCTTTAATCCTCCCAGAATAATTACTAGATTTTTTTTTTCCCTTTTAGTTATTTTACATTTTGGGACTATTTAGGATTTGACTATGGCTGACCTATATAATAATTACTGTGAATTTTCTGAACATTTACAATTTTTTAGAATTACTAATTCCCTTTTCAAAAGCTTACTTGAATTTCGGTTGCTTTTCTGCTCTCCTTGGTCACGTCAAGAGTGCTCTGTGTCCCCTACGATGGACTGCTGAGACTTGTGCTTCAGAGAGTCCTGTCAGGCATGTCCCTTGGTCCTCACCAAAGGAGCTCTGCTTCTCCGCTTGATTTTTCCTTTTCTTGATTTGTTCACACTTTTGAGAGTTTGCTCATTGTTCAGAAATTTGGTAAGAAAAAGGCTACACGGGTACACGGGAAGTGACTGTTGAGATTCTGTGTCTAAAAATATCTGTTAACACTTAATGGGCAGTTTGGGTTTTAGACTCCAGTCAGTTTTCCTTGAAATATTTTTTCCTCCCTCCCTCCCTCCCTCCCTCCCTCCCTCCCTGTCTTTTTGAGACAGGTCTCATGTAGTACAGGTGACCTCAATGCCTGCTTCCCTGCCCCCTAAGTGCCAGGATTAGAGTGCTGGGTTCCTTGGACTTTTGAAGAATGTATTCCATTACACTCCACCCTCTAGTTTTACTGAGCCTTTAAACCCACTTTTTCCCCCTTGGGTATTTTGTTATCTTAGGGGTTCTGAAATTTCATAATGTGCATAGGTATGCACTCCTTAAAATTCCTGGTAAAGAACGAGTGGTTAGAAACCCGTGTGAGTGAGTTTGCAGTGTTGGTACTCTGACCCTCAGTTTGGAAATACCTACTAGATCGCAGCTGGCTCTTCAGCTACACTCTCCACCCCCTTCTGTTTTTCACGCTAATCAGCAGAGCTCTTAGCTCTGTACCTCTACCACCATTTTCCTTTTGTTAACCTCCTGAGAGAACTCTTCAACTCTGATTTTAATATTTTAGTTGTTTTTTTAACCCCTAATGATAATAGTTTTACCAGGTGTGGTAGCATATGTCATTACTGGGCAGTCTCAGGCTAGCCTGGGCTGTATACTGAGTTTCAAATTAGTCTGGGGTACAGGTTAGACCTCCCCCCCCCCCAATTCTAGAAAAAAAAAATCAGAGCGATCAAGCATTCTTGATTTCAGTGGATCTTTTTTTTTTTTTTTTCAGTCTTTTTGAGACAGGGTCTCCCTATAGCCCCAGTTGGCCTGGAACTCACTCACTATGTAGACCAGGTTAGTCTCAAACTCAGAGATCAGTCTGCCTCCCAAGTGCTGGGATTAAAGGCATGCACTATCATTCCTGGCTATTTATTGGTTTTTTTTTTATTATTATTACATTTATTTACTTACTTATTTTTACTTTGTTGTTATTTTGTGTGTGTGTTGTGTGTGTGTGTGTAACTTGTATGCGTCTGTTCTCTCCTTCCACCATGTTGGTTCCAGGGATCAAACTTGGGTTGCCAGGCTTGGCAGCAGGCCTCTTTATCTGCTCTTTTATCCTTCTAACCCCATTTATGGATTGTTTTAGAAGACAAGGTTCCACAGTACAGCCAAGGTTGGCCTGGAGCTCACTATGTAGTCCATTCTAGCTTTTGTGCCATGTTCCTGCCTCAGCCTTCCAAGTACTGGGATTACAGCCTGCCACACGCTGCTTGTTTAACCTCTGTTGATCTTCCTTGAAAATCGTAGGAGGACACAGTGCCTTACCTGTTTGTTTGCCTCTGAGTCCTAAAGAAGCGCTTGGTATACATACATGTGGCATTTGTTAAATAGTGAATTATTATTAACCTCACAAACTAATATCCCTTCCCCTGCCTCCTGATGCGTTCACTGTGGTCAGGGAAACATTTTCAGAGAACAAGTCAGGAGTTCGGGAACACTAAAGTCGATTTGTCCAGGCCAGCTTTGCCAGCAGTCTCCATTTTGTTTGAAGTCTGTTTACATATGGTAGTTTATCAGAGAAAGGAAAACTGACCCTTTTTGAAATAGCACAAGATCTCAAGTGAGCAAAGCAAAACTGGACCAGAGCCCTGCCCAGCAGGAGAGGAGGGGTGAATGGATACATGCGTCCAAAAGCTGGCTGAGGGAGAGTGAGTATAGATTAGTGTGGAGAGTTTGGAAGTGGAGTGTTATAGACGTAGATCACAGAAGGTGTCAAAACAGCCAAGAACCAAGATTAGAAATGAGCTGGGTTAGTAGAGACCGGAGACCTGGCCTAAGAGTAGTCTTTACCAGTAATAGGGTCACCTCCAAGCTGTTGGTGATTTTTTTTTTTTTTTTTATCTTTTTTGTAAAGTTTCTTCTGAAATGTGGACCTGGTGGTCATGGATTTCTTTATGTTTACTGTGAAGTGTTTCTTTCTCCTTCGTTTATGAAGGATAGCTTTGCTGGGTATGGTAATCTTGTCTGGTACTTTCTGTCTTTCAGAGTTTGAAATACATCATCCATGCTCTCCCGG
>NW_008351697.1:2388540-2391054 GCF_000622305.1 Nannospalax galili
GAAAACAACCCACAAAACTGGTTAAAAGTTGTGCAAATACAGATGTTTCTGTTTTTCCTCTACACATGTTCAGACCGATATAGGTTATGTTTCTGAAATCATGCAGTTTGGGTGGGTGCCAACTGATGAAATAGGAGCTCTCGAACCATCCCAGCTGGAGTTGAGTATAGGTTTTCCTGTTGGGACTAGTTACCAAACCTCTTATAGGTGAAAAAAATAATGACTCTTTCTTCACAGTGATATACAAATACCGTTGTGCTCCCTACTTGAGGACAAAGCCCTTGGTTACCTTGTGTTTGATGCTTTTGAGTTAGTACTGTCGTACTTTAGCTAAGAATTTTTGGCCCCTTGAGTAGCTCAGCCATGTAAAGGCACTTGCTGTCTGACAACCTCAGTTCCATCCCTGGGTCCCACATGATGGAAGGAGAGATCAGCTTCCTATAGGTTGTCCTCTGACCTCCACAGGTGCACCCTGGTGTGGGAGCACGTGTGTTCTAGTTTGGTTTCCTGTTACTGTGATAGAAAATTTCTTATCAACTTGGAGGAAAAGGTTTATTTCATCTTACAGGTTACAGTCTGGCATTGAGGGAAGTCAGGGCAGGACTTAAAGCAGGAACACAGAGCACTGCTTGCTGGCTGGCTCCCAGGCTCACATTCGACTATTTTTTTATACCTGCCCAGGGATGCTGCTGCCCACAGTGTGCTGGGACCTCCTACATCAATTTGCAGTCAAGAAAATGCAGCTCCAAGACATGACCACAGGCCCATCTGAGGAGGCCATGGTTCAGATGAGGTTCTCTCTTCCTAGGTGTGTCAAGTTGACAACCAGGCCATCACATGCACCCCATCACCACCACCACCACACACAGTGAATACATTTAGTGACAGATTAGATTAGGGGCTGGAAAGGTGGTTTAGCAGTTAAGAGTTTGCTGCTCTTTGAGAGGACCTGTGTTCAGTTCCCAGCACGCACATTGGCTCACAAGCACCTGTAACAGCAGCTTCAGAGGATCTGACACCCAATTTCTGGCCACCAAGGGCACACATGTAACGTGTTCATTCTCTCTCTCTCTCTCTCTCTCTCTCTCTCTCTCTCTCACACACACACACACACACACACACACACACACACACACAAAACACAGCTGTCAGTCGGGTTTAAGTCCCTTTCCCTCCAGCCACGCTGTGGTTTTTGCACTGCAGAGGACCCACTTGTTTTTGAATGACAGTTCCTAGGTTGCTTGTTTTGATGGGGTTGGTTTCTTCCCCTTTATCTTTTTTTTCAAGACAGTTTTGCTAAGTATCTGGCTAGTTTTGAGCTCACTGTATAGCCCAGGCTGGTACAACATTTCTTCTGCTTCAGCCTCCCAAGTGCAAGGGATTGCAGGCATGGACCTGCCTGCCAGCGTCCCTTCCTGCTAATCTTTAAATTTCTTTCTTTATACTTACTATATGTACTTGATGGTCCCCTGGTTTTGTAATCATGTATGAGGTAACTTTATGCCACACGCAGTTTTAAGGGTTTTCTGGGGTCTCCCTCTGTACTTGGGATAGAATTCATGGTCGGTCTTCCTGGGTAAAGTGAAGCTCTAACTTCATTAGTCCGCAGTCCCTGTCGGGGTGTGTGTATGTGTGTGTGTGTGTGTGTGTTTGTGTGTGTGTGTCCCCGTTACAGGTCACTTAGCTATAAGCTCACTGTATAGCTGAGGCTGACCTTGAACTCTGCCTCCCAGATGCTAGGATTATCAGCAAGGGTCACCATGGCTGGCTTTACAACATAATTTTCTTGGGCTGAAGAGATGGCTCGGCAGTTAAGAGTACTTGCTGCTTTTCTAGAAGACCCCTTTGGGTGGCTGACAACCAGCTACTTACAACTCCATCTCCAGGGATCTGACATCTACTTCTGGCCTCTTTGGGCACCTGCACACACATAACACACATACACAGAAATTTAAAAAAAAAAATACTGATTTTCTTCTCTTTCCTCCTCTTCTTCCTCCTCCTCTTCTCTCTTCCTTTCCTCCTTCCCCAGCACTCCCTCTCTCCCCTCCTTTTTGTATCCCAGGCTGTCTGTGAACCCCCTACATAGCCTGAGGATGACCTTGAACTTCTCATCCTCCTGCCTCTGCATCTTGAGTGCTAGGATCACAGACCTGGGTCACCATGCCTAGCTTATGCAGTGCTGGTCTTTGTGTTTGTTAGGCAGGGATTCTGCTGAGCGTATTCTGAGTCCCCTTTGTTTCAATTTTGGGACTGTTTCACTGTAGCCCAGGCTGTCTTTGAACTCAAGATCCTCCTATCTCAGCCTCCCAAGCCTTAGTGTTAGAAGAATGCTGCTCCCCTTACTCAACAGTCTGTCTTTCTAAAAAATACTTTAGAGCTGAGTGTGGTGGTGCACGCCTTTAATCCCAGCACTTGGGAGGCAGAAGCAGGAGGATCTTTGTGAGTTTGAGGCCATCTTGGTCTACATAGTGAGTTCCAGGACAGCTGGGGCTACAGGGAGACTCTGTCTCA
>NW_008351697.1:2391084-2408314 GCF_000622305.1 Nannospalax galili
TTTTAACTTTAAAATTATGTGTATGTGTGTTTCTTTGTGGATATGTGTTGTAAGTGCAGGTGCCTATATAGGCCAGAGGAATTGGATGCCCTGGAGCTGGAGTTCACAAGTTTGTGAGCTGCCTGTCATGGGTGCTGGGAACTGAACCTGGGTCCTCTTGTTACTTGCTGAGCCATCTCTCCAGTCTCTCTAGCCCATTTTATTTCTTAAGTGGCAGCTGAAGACTTTTAGAGACGGCGTAATACAAGATAAGTTCTAATTTGGGGGCGGTATCTTTTTTGTAACAGGGTCTCCCTGTAACCTTACCTGTCCTGGAACTTGCTATGTAGACCAGGCTGGCCTTGAACTCCTTGAGATCACCTGCTTCTGCTTTTTGAGTGCTGGGATTAAAGGCCTGCACCACCATGCCCAGCATTTATTTTTATTTTTTCTGTATATGAATGTATTGCCTGCATGTATGTAAGTGTACCCATATTGTACAGTGCCCTCGGAGGTCAGAAGAGGGCGTCAGATTCCCCTGAAACTTGGGTTTCAGATGGTTGTTAGCTGCCATGTTGGGTGCTGGGATTTGAACCTGGGTCCTCTGCAAGAGTAGCCAACCTCTGAACCATCTCTCCAGCCCTTACTTATTTTTGAGATAGGGTCTTGCTTTATAGTTCTAGGCTAGTCTTGAACTCTGTCGCCCAAGCTGGCCTTAAACTTTCAGTCTTTCCTTGAACTTTTCCCCTGCTCTCCCCTCAGCCTCTAAAGTAATTGAATTTCAGACCCATGTCACCATGCTTGGCCTGTAGTTTGCCTGTTTTGATCAACTTTATGAGAACTGTGAATATTAGCCTAGTTGTTTTCATTGCTGTCTGAGTTCCCTCCCTCCCTCCCTCCCTCTCTCTCTCCCTCCCCTCCCTCCCAGAGTAGACCTAGAAACTGCTGCATGCAAGGTAGGTGCTGTATCATTGAGCTCTCTCTTAGGTCCTACTTTCACTTTTTATTTTGAGACTTGGTCTTAGTTGCCCAAGCTGGCCTTGAGCTTGTGATCCTTTCGCTTCAGCTTCCCAGGTAGCTGGGATTACCAGCCTGGAGCACCACGCCTGGATAAGTTTAGTTATTTTCACAGCAGTGTGGTTCTGTTATGTGACTGGACCACAGATTAATCCATTCTAGTGCTGAGGAGCACTGGCTTGTTAAATACTGATGCTGCAGTGAGTGTCCACGTGCCTAGACAGGCCTTCTCTGTATGTGCACAGGAATCTCTGTAATGAGTGTACTAAGATTGAAGTTGCTGCAGGTTGTATGGTGTCTGCATCCTGCTTTGCCCTTATTTACTCGTCCTTTCTGGTTGCTAGGATGAACTCATACAATCTTTAAAACTCTTGGAATTTGTGTGTATGTGTCTGTGTGAGTGTAGGTCAGAGGACATCCTGGGTGTTGTCCCTCAGGTACCTTCCATTCAGTTTGAGACAGTCTTTTTCACTGGCCCGGAACTTAGCAAGTAGGCTGGGCTAGCCTGCCCACAAGCCTCCTGGGATCCTCCCGTCTCTGCCTTTCATCTCACCATTGCTTGAATCAGGCACACACTACCTTACCTGGCTTTTTACATGAGTTCTAGGGATCCAGACTTGGAGCCTATCTCTTGCAAGACAGTCATAGAACTGACTGGACTGTCTCCTGAACTTGGACTTTCTTTAATGAATGCTACAGTGTAGGGTCCCAGTTATTGCTGCTTCTTTTTCTCAATTAAAGCTCAGATTTTCCTGGAACTGTATAGTCAAAGCCACCTCTCCGGAGGGGGCATTCTACCTCTGTCTTCAGTAGACATAGACATTTGGTGCTCTGTCCTGTTGTTCTTTCTGTCCCTACGCCAGAAGTTACTGGGTCATTGACTTCCTGAGAGTGGAGACAGTGAACTGATTCATCTTGCACCGTGCTGGCTATAATTTGTTGCCTTCAAATTTTAGAATTGATCTTTCAAGTTATGCAAAGGACTTCTTGAAATTTGAGGTTGCAGCCAACCCATAGAAAAAATTGGGAGAGTAGTGTCTCCAAGTCTTCGTTAACAGACACCTCCTTCCTCATTTTCCTACCTTTAATGTCAAAAGTACGTTAATCTAAAGGTTTGGAATCAAATAGCTAGGGGGTGGGAGCTTCATTCTGACCGATGCTTGTTTTGGGACCTCAGTGAAGTCTTCTGGTTTTTTTTTTTTGCTGTCAAGGAGGTAATCAGACCTGTCCATCTGAATCATAGAGGACTAGCCAGCACAGTAACAGCCTTACTGTAGGACTGTCTACTGTCTCAGTGAACAGAAGTTGCTCTGTTAACATTACACACCTGTTCCCTTAAAGTTGCAGGATGTTCATTTTTCTTTTTTGAGACAGGGTCTCCCTGTAACCCATTTGGCCTGGAACTCTCTGGAGACCAGGCTGTCCTTAATTAAAAAATTTTTTTTTTAAACTTTATGTGTATATGAGTGTATTGCCTGCGTGTATGTGAATGTACCTGTGTCATGCAGTGCCACAGAGGTCAGAAGAGGGCTTCAGATTCCCCTGGAACTGTAGTTAAAGACAGTTTGTAGCCGCCATGTGGGTGCTGGGAATCGAACCCGGGTCCTCTGCAAGAGCAGTCAGTCCTCTTAACTTCTGAGCCATCTCTCTAGCCCCTGGACTGTCATTTTTAAATTAATGCTCATGTAATGCTATTTTAGTATCATTTCTTGATGATAAAAAAGTTAGACTTACTGGTTTATTAGCAGGTTTATCAAAATGTATATGAGTAGAATTTAGGTATCAGTGTTGTGTATCAGTTTTAATCTGGAACTCTTCCAATCTTACTGTGCTTGAAATTTCCATAATAAAAATTAGGTGAAAAAGTTGCAAAAAATATGTTTGTAGCTGGGCTTGGTGGCACATACCTTTAATCCCAGCAGAGGCAGGTGGATCTCTGTGATTCAAGGCCAGCCTGGTCTACATAGTTGCAGGCCAGCTGGGGCTACAGGGAGACCCTGTTTCAAAAAGACCAAAAAATAAAATTGCAAAGATTTGCTGCTTTTCATTCTCTCCCCCTGTGAGTTCACAATAAATACAAGTTCAAGTTGACTTTTTAGATTGTTTTATAGAAATTCTAACATGTGTGTATTCCTTTTTCTCCTTCAAGTAGTCAAATTTTATTCTGAAGACTGTAAACATTCAGACTAATCAAAATGGTATTTTTTTTTTTTTTGTCTTTTTTTGAGACCTGTAGCCCCAGCTGGCCTAGAACTCCCTATGTAGATCAGGCTAGCCTCGAACTCAGAGATCTGCCTCCCCGAGTGCTGGGATTAAAGGCGTGGGCCAACACTCCCTGTATTTCCAAAAGCAGTGGCTACTTAGCAGTGACATCAGTGAACTTTGACACATTTATGAGAACATAATTAGCAGGCCGTTCAGACTAAAACAAAGATCTGTTTTTGTACTTTCCGTATTTGTTTTAATTTTGCTTCAGAAGTCCACTGATAACTGAGGCTTCTTTTAAGTCTGGGATTTCCAACAAGTAAAATATTTTCAGGGCTAGGATTAGAGCTCTGTGGTAGATAGAGTGCTTGCCTAGTGTTCACAAGGCCCTGGGTTCCATACCCTTTATACAGACTGTATTTGTGTGTGTGTTGTGTATGTGTGTTTAAAATTACTTCTGCATACTTCAATGTCTACCAGCTACCAGGCAGTGCCTCTACCAGCAAATCTGTTGCTATAAAGTGAACAATGATTCAATGTGTTGTGTGATTGGCACAGAGGAGTCTAATCCAGTTTCCTAGCTGTTCACTATTTCAGTTTTTTGCCAATATAAACAAGAGAGCTCAAGCAGCCAAAAGTTACGGTAAGGGGTGGTGGGGTGGTGGAAGGTATAAAGATTATTTAAAACTTTCTCAATGTATAAGTGCTCTATAAACTGCCATTAAATTATATTTAATTAACTGTACATTCAGAGCTACACAGGCTTAGATTTGCTTTGAAACATAGGACCACACTAAAAATGAAATCCTTCTACTTTATAGCTTAATTGGTTACTAAGTAGTTTTCCTAACGGAAAGCAAACGTTTTGTTTCTTAAGAAACTGCTGGTATATACAAATGCATAGCTATGCCTTCATTTCAGTCCTATGGAAGCTTGTAGATAAAGCTGGTTGCTTTGTTTCCCCCTGAAAATGCAATACAGATGTGCACCTCATCACCATTCATACAGTGATAGACTGGAATACAATAACACAGATGGGGGCCAGACGTGGTGGCCCACGCCTTTAATCCCAGCACTTGGGAGGCAGAGGTAGGGGAGTTCCAGGCCTGCTGAGGCTATAGGGAAACCCTGTCAATAAGACTCCCCCCCAAAACAAAAGAATAACACAGGTAGATGCAGTCTATGAAGTAAGTGCACAGTTGTGCTAGGATATGCTAGGTGGGGATAGCATTAATTCCTTAAAAGAAGGAAAGAATCAAAGGCAAGAAAAATGTTAAAAGAACAAGACTATCTGCTTTTTAAAAAAAGGCATATTAACAATACAACAAGGCATTTTATGTCTTAAAAACGGATAAAGGACTAGAATATAAATACAGTTCAGTAGTAGAGCACCTGCCTAGCAGTACACCTCTTCTCTGGAGTTAATCTAGTTCTTAGTATTTCACACACTATAGTAACTGAGTTTGGGGGTGTCTCTTGTTGTTTCTCTTTGTTTTGTTTTTTCAGTGCTGGGAAATGAACGCAGTCTTGAGCAAGCTAGGCAAATGCTCTACCATTGAACTACATCTACATCCCCTGCTCTTTGTGGTTTTTACAGTCACAGAATTTCTTTTCTTGATATCATTAACTATAAAATCTTCTAAAAAGGTTGATAACACAGCTTGTAATTAATTTTTGGGTTTTGGAGAAGTGTAAGGGTCGCGTCCAGTTCTTTACGTCAGTTGTCTCTCTTAGTCATTGGCTACACAAATTATTAGTGCCTTAAGATAACGATCCTGGTCTGGGGGTGCAGCTTACTGGTAGAATGTCTGCTTCATATGCAGAAGGCCCTGGTTTTGATTCCTGGCAACATGAAACAAGACAAAACAATGAAGGATTCTGCCGTTGGGGTTGGGCTTAGTTGATGGGTTCAGAGCGTGGAAGAACTAATTCATATATCTGGGCTGCTGGTGCTAGCTCTTCGTCAGGCCTTTCTTTCAACATGGTCTCTTTAGTTGTTGAGTATCCCCTTCCATACATGTTGATGAGTGTTCCTAAAGGATGACTGGAGGCGGGAAGGCCTCTGGAGACAGTTGCACAATTTCATTTCTACCACATCCTGTTGGTTAAAGCCCTATGTTCACAGGTCTGGGAAGCAGACTGTTGACCAGAGGAGCTGCAGAGGATGGTGGCTGTGGTTTTTACCCAGCCACACTTGGATTGAAAGTTATATTAAATAATGGTAGAAGAATTGTCTGGAACCTATTGATATGCTTCGTAGTGTTTTGTTTTGTTTTGTTTTTTGTCTTTTTGAGACAGCGCTTCCCTGTAGCCCTAGCTGGCCTGGAACTCGGTTTGTAGGCTGCATTTTTTTTTTTTTTTTAAATTAACATTTTTTTACTTTTTTTTTTTTCTGCAGAGGGAGGGCATATGGAGGTCAGAGGACACTTTTAGGAGTTGATTCTCTTGTACCATTTGGGTTTGGGAGGAGTGAGGTCAGATCATCAGGTTTGGCATCAAGTGCCTTTACCCACTGAGCCATCTCACTGGCTCTGGTTTGTATCTTAAAATGTCCCCTGAAGGCTCATGTGTTGAAGGTTTGGCTACCAGCCTTTTGCGCTGATGGGAGGTGTTGAATATTCAGAGGTGGGAAAGGAAGTTGAGTCATTGAAGTCATACCCTTGAAGGTCCTCAGCACCTATCTCTCTGTGTCTCCTTCCCGGTCACTGTGAGGTGAACCTCCTCCTCAACTCTTGAGTTTTCATTGTGAGGCACAGTTCCTGCACAGGCTCAGGGCAGTGGGACCACATAACCGTGGACTGAAAGTGAGCCAGAATAAGTCTTTATTCCTTTACGTTAGTTTATGTCAGGAATTTTGTCACAGCAATGGAAAGCTCACCAGTACATGAGTAACGTAATACAACTTTGCTAGAGATGCCATCCAGGTAGCCAAGTTATTTTGTCATTCAGTAAATTGAACAGAGTAAAGGCTCTTTAAAATTACAGTTCACACGGACTGGAGAGATGGCTCAGCAGTTAAGTGTACTGGCTATCCTTGCAGAGACCCAGGTTCAAATCCCAGCACCCACATGGCAGCTAACAGCCGTCAGTAACTCCATTCAAGGAATCTGATGTCCTCTTCTGTCCTCCGCGGCATTGCAGGACATGGGTGCACTTACATACATGCAGGCAATACACTCATACACGTAAAAACAAATAAATAAGATCTCCTTAAAGGGAGGAACTCTATATAGATTGACTAGATCCTAGTGGATGAACTTGCACTGAGGGACATCTGGGGACACTAACTTTACATGATAGTCCTTAACACAAATGACAGGAGGTATAAACTCCAGTGGGGGGGCTGCTATGGGAGGGTGCCAAAGGGGAAAGGGGTGGCTCACGCCTTTAATCCCAGCACTCCAGAGGCAGAGGCAGGCGGATCTCTGTGAGTTCAAGGCCAGCCTGGTCTACGTAGTGAATTCCAGGATAGCTAGGGCTACAGGGAGACCCTGTCTCAAAAAGACCAAAAAAATAAATTAAATAAATAAATTAATTAATTAAAAATTTCATTGTTTATGCTCAAGGTTGTGAATTGTAATTGATACCTAGTTATAATGACCGACCTTCTAAAACTTGATTGGTAGTTTACCAAACAATAAACAAGCAAATGAGCAAAAATCCCCTAGATAGTCTTATGGTCTTTATCTGCATGACTTAGGCATGAACTCATAGATGACAGCAGCAGCCGTGGACCTGAGTTTTCCAAGATCTGTCATTTAACTACTTTGTTGTTTTTTCTTCCCTCCAGAGTTGAGTTGAAAAAAGTATTTGTTGCTGTTACTGATGGACTAACCTTTATTACTGTTGAATTTGCGGGGAGGCGTAATTTGCAGACTTCTAAACTCTCTGAAGTTGTGTATACTCACGTGTGTGTATGCACAGATAGAACAGGACAGTGATGTAGGTGGCATTTACCGTGACTTTCAGATCATTACTTCCAGAAGCGTTTCTGTGATCAGAGTGTGGGTGTCCAAGCTTCTAGGTTCTTAGCAGTGAACCGTCAGCACTGCTTCACCGCAAGGTAGAAACTTTGACAGACATTTAAGGTAGAAACTGAGTATTTGCATATTCAAATAAGCTCCTTTATGATATTGGGCAATAATAGAGACACAGTTAATCCGTTGTGATTTTTGTTGGTTTTGTTGTGCCTTAAAAGTTGAATTTAAGCTGAATCCAACTTCAGAGTTGGCCTGTGCCCCACATGAGGAAAGGTAGTCTCATGAACAGAGCCCTCGCTGTTCTTTTCTTCAGGAAGTACTGAATTCTTTCCCAACCTCCTGGCATCTCTGTGAAGCTTTGGGACAAGCAGCAGGGACAGTCCCCGTCCTCAGTTAATGTCCTCAGATAATCAGGAGGCACAGTGGAGAAACAGAAGTGGCACAAGGAGATTCCAGTGTAGAATCCAGGCAGACGACATGTAAAGGTTTTTATCTGGCAGCTTGATGGGATTAAACAGGATTTTACTCTATACAGAATTCTTTTGTTGACTTTGTTGTATTTGTGAGTGGTTTTATAACTTGACAATGGTGATTTTAGTAATTCTACATCCGGTCAGACACTTTGTTTTTCATCTTGAATTTTAGCTGCCCGATTGCGGGTCTCCCCTGCGGCACCGTTTTAGCTGCCCGATTGCGGGTCTCCCCTGCGGCACCGGTGCTATTCCATAGTGTCTCAAGTACCTGCACGGTGTCCGGTCCATGATCAACATATAACACTGTGGCAGACAGTTGCTTTGTTTCCAACCCCAAGCCCTGGGTTTCCTCATCCGTAGAATTAGCCGATTGGAATATTGTGACATAGAACAACTCTAAAGTGCTGTATGTGAGGGTCAGTGAAAAATTCATGAATTCCCACCTATGTATATGTATCAGGTTGAGTTTTTGTTTTCTGATGTAGTGATGTATTTGTAGTGGGTTTTTTCTAAATAAAGTATACTGTTAAATACATAAATATCACTACCCTTGAGCAGAAAACTAAGTATTGCTAGCAATAGGAATTTTTTTTCTTTTTTCTTTTTCTTGTTTTGGTCTTTTTGAGATGGGGTCTCCCTGGAGCTCCAGCTGACCTGGAACTCATTATGTAGACCAGGCTGGTCTTGAACTCACAGAGATCTGCCTGCCTCTGCCTCCCAGTGCTGAGATTAAAGGCATGCGCCACTGCACCTGGCCTAGCAATAGGAATTTTAAAAAATTAATTAATTTTAAGATAGGCTTTCCCTGTAGCCCCAGCTGGCCTGAAACTGACTCTGTAGCCCAGGCTGACTATGTAGACCAGAGATCTGCCTGCCTTTGGCTCTCAAGTGTTAGGATTAAAGGCATGTGCCACCATGTCCAGCAGATTTTTTTTTTTTTTAAATAAGAATTTCTCTTACTGTGATTAGCTGCCATTATAGAGGAAAATGAAAGCGAATGATGACATAGGATCTAGGAACACAGGGTCTTGGGAGTTTTGGTAAGAATGAAAATATTTTAAGAAATATCTGTCTTATACATATGCATGAAAATACTTTCATGGAATCCATTATTTTACTAACCTAAAAAATTAAAAAAAGAAATAACTGTCCTATTTGGGGGAATATTAGTGGGTCAACTCCTTGTTCATTCATCATGCTATAAAAAAAGTAATCGAAGTTCCTCAGCTGTGTCCCTGTGGGGCAAGGCCTGAGAGACAGAAACCGAGAGCCAGAAAGAGCCTCATGGCCTCCCAAGAGAAGAGCTTTTTGTTGCTGTTAATAACATCATAGCCAGACATTTGCTGGCTTTTCAGATATGTTCTTCTGCCAGTTTTTAAGTTTGACCTTTTTTGATTGTCAAATACTACTTAGAATTGTTTCAAACCCACTACGGGCAATCAAATTGTGGATGATTGCTTAGTTGCTCTGTTGACTAAAGTGATGGGAAAAAATACAAATATTTTTTGAGTAGGTTCACAATTTATTATTTACTTAAAAATCCTATTTGTGATTAATAAGGTAACTTTAGTAGTTGAGGGTTAAAAGTCTCAAGTATGCGGGTTTTGTATGTGTTGTGGTTAATAGTGCTGTTTCAACAGAAAACAGCCATGTCTTAAATGCTTGGAGTGTGCGAGTGGCCTTCTATGTGTTACCAAATTGAACCCTTTTCTCTTTTTTTTGTTTTTTTTTTTTGTCTTTTTTGAGACAGGTCTCCTTGTAGCCCCAGCTGTCCTGGAACTCACTACGTAGACCAGGCTGGCATCGAACTCACAAAGATCCGCCTGCCTCTGCCTCCCGAGTGCTGGGATTAAAGGAGTGCACCACCATGCCCGGCCTTGAACCGTGTTCATACATAACTGTTTTATGGGGGATCTGCTTTGAGGAGTACCTGTTGACCCACCTGGGTCTGTGTCCTCTGCAAAGCATAGGCAGTTCCTAATCTATGACTGTCTTTAATAACTGTTAAACCATTTAAAAAACCTTAAAACCCTTTTGGTTTTGTCTTCTAACAAGCTTTTTATAGACTGGGGTAGAACTATGCTATATCACCCGCTGTCTCAGTCACATTCTGCTTTCTTTTGGTGTTCATGACTACTTGGCAAATTAATTAAACCAGCATATGTAGTGTGTCCCTTCAAAGTAACTCCTGGTTCAGAAGCTCCTAGGGTAATTCTGATGTCTGTCAAGTAGTTGTGGAATGAATTGAAAATCCTTCAAATTCAGCAAGCACTTGTTTCCTTCCTTCCTTCCTTCCTTCCTTCCTTCCTTCCTTCCTTCCTTCCTTCCTTCCTTCCTTCCTTCCTTCCTTCCTTCCTCCGTCCGTCCGTCCGTCCGTCCGTCCGTCCGTCCGTCATCAGACTCATGAATCCAACTAGGGGATAGGTAGATCTTCGTTTGACAAGTTTAGAAACATCAGGTGGGTTTAGATGATGCTGTACCCTCATTCCCTTCTCCTGCCTGGCCTAGGCTTCAACTGCTGTTGATGAATTTAAAAGTTTATTATTTTATACAAATAGGCACCTGCCTGGTCATGTGTGAGAGAGGACTTGCATAAACTGTAAAGGGCCATGTAAATGTTCTTTATTACTTAGCTTTGTTTAAGGCTAATAGTGGGTCACATAGTTAGGGGACTAAGAGAGGTTATATAGATATCTTTTCGGTCTTTTTGAGACAGGGTCTCCCTGTAGTCCCAGCTCTCCTGGAACTCACTGTGTAGACCAGGCTGGCCTTGAACTCACAGAGATCTACCTGCTTCTGCCTCCCAAGTGCTGGGACTAAAGGCATGTGCCACCACACCCGGCTAGATGTCTTGTTTTATCTGAAAACCAATGGTGTGGTCTATGGCCCCTGCCACCCAGTTGAACGAAGGGCCCTGGTGCATACTAGGCAAACACCCTGCCACTCAACTACAGCCCCAGCCCTCCAGTTAGAATGTAATGATGATTTGCTTTAGGCTTGTGTTGCTGTGCTTTTCTCTCATTACTCAAAAAAAGCAAATTCACAACAACATAATTTTATTTTAATTTCCTTGCATTTGTGTATGTGTGTGTGCTCTTGAGCTCATGCGGAGGCTAGAGGGGGATGTCAGGTGTTCTCTAGCTTTTCAGTCTTGTTTTCTGACACAGCCTCTCTTAACTGTACCTGGTTCCCACTGGCTGAGAAGACTGGCTGACCAGTCAGCTGGGGATCCGCCTGTCTTTGAACCCCAGTAGTAGAGTTGCAGATGAGCTGCCTGACACACCTGGCTTCCCCACCTGGGTGCTGGGGAACTGAACTCAGGTCCTCAGCGTTTCAGTGCAGACACTTTATTGACAGAGCCATCACCCTAGTCATCTTCCCACACCTCCCTTTCCTCCCCAGTGCTGGAAATCCAACCTAGGGCTTTGTGCACGTTAAGGCAAGCACTGTGCCACTGAGCCACATCCCCAGCCTATTTTAACGTCTGAAATGGAATTGTCCTGGTTGGACTTTGACCCTTCTGGGATCAGAACAAAGAGGCGTGACTTCTTACATGGTGTTGATTAAGACAAGGTGGCCATCCTCATGTACACATATAAAGAAGAATGAACACATGTGGAGGCTCCCAGTGTTTGTGAAGGAGCATCTGTGATTGGGATGTCCTGGTCACTTCTAGCTGCAGACCTTCAAACAAGAGTCTGTAACTAAAGCTGCTCAAACCTGGAAAGTAGTGGTACTAGGTAAACCCATTTGAAGTGAAAAGAAAATCTTTCATATTATGACCATGTCATTAGTAACTGCTAGATAGAAATCCTCCTAACCTTTCCCAACTGTGCATGACTAGCTTGTTAAAGGATTCTTTGCCATCATCTTATACTAAATGACTTTTATGTTAGTAAATTAATCTTTTTTTTTTTTTTTTTTTTTTTTTTTTTTTAAACTCTGTAGTCCTAGCCAGCCTGGAATTCACTATATAGGCCAGGCTGGCCTTGAATTTGAGGAGATCTGCCTGCCTCTGCCTCCCGAGTGCTGAGATTAAAGGTGTGTTATAATCACACCTAGCTATAATCATATAATTTTAAGGAGAGAAAGTTTTTACTTAAGGAAAGTTTTCAGCTGACACTTTAGTACCTCTGGAATTACTTTAAAAGCAATCTCCTAATGCGCAAATCTTAAACGTGGCTGAACTGATTTTATTCTGGTGCCTTTTAAAGTCCAGAGTACACTTCTGCCTTCAGGAACTCAGCCTGGTGTTTGGGATGACAGCTTGTGGATTGCAACATTATTTATCTATTTTTGTAAAGGGCTGCTAATCGCCTGGTGCCTCCCTGTCTGAGTTGTGTGCTTGTGGACTGTCTACATGAAATCACTTGGTAGAGCCTCGAATTTCTACAGAAATGTTGCCTGTACTTTTAGTTCACCATCCTGATTTGAAGTGAAATTATTTAGCAGAAATATTTAGAGATCAGAAGCTTACTTTTAATATTGTGTGTATTGCTGTACCCTTTTAAGAATAGGTCTGTGTTTAAAAACGTGTCAATATAGTTAGGAAGTTGAATTTATCCTACCTTTGGCCAAGGCACACATACAACTTCTCTTCTGCCAGTATTTCTAAGCCCAAGCTTTTGTTTAAAAGGAGGATTAGTGTGTCTAATTTCTTTTTTGGGCAGGATTTCTCTCTTAGCCTAGGCTGGTTTCAAACCCAGGGTGATTCTCCTGCCTTAGTCTCCTGGGTGCTGGGACTATAGACGTGACCCACCACCACTGGCTTATCCAGTTTCTTTTTGTATTCTGTTTTAGATTCGAAGTTTTACAGGCTACTTTCTGGATGGGACTGTCTCTTAATGCCTCTTGAATTGTTCTATGAGAGTTAGAAAAGTTGGGAACTGGAGTTCACAAGTGAAATAAGAGACTATGGCCTTTGGTCCAGAGGCCAGGAGTGTTGCCAGCTGAACCAGCTCCTGATGTTTCCTAAGAATAGACGTTCTCTCGTAATGCTTGGAGCTCAACGGCATTCTCCAGCAATCAGTCAGCATCACACACACACACACACACACATACACACACACACACACGTTTTATGTGTGTTCTGAATGGATGAGCAAGCATTTCCGTATAGGGATGAGGGGAGGTAAAAAAAAAAAAGGGTCAAGAAAGGCCTGGGTGTGGTGGCCCAGGCCTGTCCCAGCACTTGGGAGGCAGAGGCAGGCAGATCTCTGTGAGTTCCAGGCCAGCTGGGACTACAGGGGGACCCTGTCTCAGAAAGATCCCCGCCCCCCAGAAAAAAGAGATACATAGGAATTTGGTTATCTATCAGGCATCTTCTAATGTATTTCTATTCTTTGAGAATTTCATGTACTGCATTTTGATTACATTAATTCTCCATTCCTCCCCTTGCCTCCTCGAATACTATATGGCATTTGTAAGTTGTTGGGGACAGGATCTTACTCTGTAGTCTAGGCTGCCCTTGAAGATACTGTGTAGGCTAGGCTCATGCTGAACTCACAGGACACCCAGCCCTTGGGAGGTGTGTGCCATCATCCTGGCTTATAGCGTGAAACTCACTCATTTTTACAGCATTTCCTCAACTCTAACATGGATAGTTTTTATATGTTAACCCAGAATTAGGGTGCTTCCTATAATTTGTGTTATCTTATCTTTGATTTAATAAGATGGGCATAGAACTTATCTCAAATAAAAATAAATAGCAGACAGGCCCATAGAAAACTGAGGCTCTGCAGTGCTATCTTCATTATCAGCTTGACAGGATTTAATCACCATGGAACCCAACCTCTAGGCTTGTCCGTGAGGGATTTTCTAGATTGGATTAATGGAGGTGGGAAGACCCACCCTAAATGTAGACAGCAGTATTCCCTGGGCTGAGGCTCCAGAGTGAATAAACAGGAAAGAGCAAGCTGAGCACCAGCATTCGCCACCTGCTTCCTGACTGGATGCTTTGGACCAGCTGCCTTAGGCTCCAGATGCGGGTTCCCTGTCATGATGGGCTGTTCCTCCAGCTGTGAGCCACAGGCTCCCCCTCTTAGGTTGCTTTTGTTGGGTACTTTAGCACCGCAGTCAGGAAAGCAGCGTGGTGTCCTCTGAAACTTGCCTTACCATCTTCCACTCTGTTTAGATCTCTCCAAGGGCACAGTTGGATCTGAAATAGATCAAAAAACAGTAAAATTAAGATTATCGTTGATCCAGTGCTTACTGTGTACCAGGCAGTGGCTTAGTTCCTTTATCTGGAGTAACCAGTTGAATCTTCCCAACTCCTTTATCTCCATGTTTTTGATGAAGGCACTAAGACAAACTTAGACCAAAATCATAGAGAAAATCATAGAGCCAACAGGACAGTCAGGCTTCAGCTCTTCCAATCCAGAACCAAAGTCCCTGCCTGTAACCACTCTTTGATATTTACTTAGCATAAGGTTTTTACTTTAGTTGAATTTCTCATTTAGTACTCATCACAAGGTTGAGTTAACACACAACACCCCACCGGGCAGGTGTACATGGAGATTCCAGCTCCTGCTTTGATAAACTGTAAAGACAGCACAAAGTAGTTCATGTGTAAGGGCTGCTCAGTGGCCTTTCTAGGTCTTTTCCACTTTCTGAAATGGTTAGATTTCACCACCTAGGATTAATCTAGATTCTGCAGGAAGTGACCAAGCATGAAATGCCTTCTATGTGCAAGAGGACGAGCACTGTTCTTGTGTGTGAACAGAGAGAGCAAGGGTCAAGGGATGAAGCAGCTTGATGAACTACTGAGCAAGAGGCTTGTTCAGAGTGACCTTGCCTTGGAGCTCTGCCTCCCAAGAATGACTTCCAAACATGCTGATCCTTTCTGGTGCTATTTTTAGAATTGTAAAAAGGTCTTTTTCTCCCCATCATCTTTATGGTGTTGGTGAATTGTCCTAATAATGATGATCTGACGGTTCTTTATGTAACTTAGTAATATTGAAGAGCTCTTACCCAAACTTTTATAATCTTGCCAAGCCTGGTGGTTCATGCCTGTAATCTTGGCACTTGGGTGGTTGAGGCATGAGTATTCCATGAGTTTGAGGCCATCCTTGGCTACAGAGTGAAACTCAGAGAGAGAGAGAGAATTTCCAGCATCATCATCTTACACATGTATTTATAAATGTTTAATATAAACCATATTGTCTCTTCCAACCATTCCTTCACTACAAAAAGAAATCGGTACAGTATGGCAGAAGTGAGAACGCCATAGAAAAATGTTCACTGTGCTGGTTTTAGAAATTAAATATTATGTGGGCTGGAGAGATGGGCTCAGCTGCTAAGAGAATGTACTGTTCTTTCCTGCTCTTTTGGAGGACCTGAGTTTGGTTCCAGAACCCACATGAAGCAGCTTACAACTGCCTGTAAGTCCAGCTTCAGGGGATCTGACACACCTGGCCCTCACAGACATCTGCAATCACTGCACATACTCACCCCACCCACATAATTAAAGTCTTTTTAAAAAATTAAGTATATTGTGAAATTATGAAAAACAAAGCTTTAGAAAAGATTTTGAAGCATCTTTGAATTTTCTGGGTATCCACTTCATTGCTGTTCTGGATTATGTAGAACAGTTAGCTTGGTGCGGTCTGACTGTAATGTTTTTAACTCTTAAATACTAACTCATTTCATAGCCCATGAAAGTAGCAATGTGTGCTGCATTTGGGAAAGTTTGGTGTTTCTTAGTTGATGGGGAAGAGAGAGAGCAGCTTTGATCTCTAAGCTGCAAGGAACTGATGTGGTGTAGGTGGGTTTAGGCTTTTGGAGAGCCGGAGGGTGTTTGATTTGAAGGCTGAGGAGTATGTACTTGTGTAGCTTGCGCGTCTGCAGGAGTGAATCTCTGTAGCGGAGGAGAACTGACACACACTGCCCAGAACGTACACCCTTGTGTCATCAGCCTCATTTTTTATCCCCTCAATTTCCAAAAATAATTGCGTTTGTCTATTTATTTGGGGGGGAGGCATGCATGCCACAGTGTGCATGTGGAAGTAGAAGACAACTTACAGGAGTTGGTTCCCGCCACAATGTGGGTCTGGGGACTCAAACTCAGGTTGTCAAGTCTGGCAGCCAGCACCCTTACCTGCAAGCCATTTTATCAGCTCTGAAGCTCTTCATTGTAATATTTATTTATGAGGCTGAAGTGATGGCTCAGCGGTTAGGAGCACTGACTGCTCCTGTGGAGGTTCCATTCCCAGCACCCACAGGGCAGCTACGAACCGTCCTTAACTCCAGTTCCAGGGGGATCCAAAGCCCTCTTCTGACCTCCGCAGCATTGCACAACACAGGTGCACTCACATACATACAGGCAATACACTCCTACACATGAAATTAAAAAAATAAATTATTTATTGTGCCTTGGCTCACAGTGGGGGCAAGGTCAGAAGAGCTTTCAGGGCCCTGTTCTCTCCTACCTACTTGAGTCAGGGCCTCTGATTTCTGCTGCTGAACCACTTAGTCCAGGTTCGCTGGCGCTGGAGCTTCCCAACGATTCTCCCGTCTCTGCCTCTCACCTTACCACAAGAGTTCTGGAAATACAGGTGCACACCACCACATTCCCGACGATTCTCCCGTCTCTGCCTCTCACCTTACCACAAGAGTTCTGGAAATACAGGTGCACACCACCACATTCCCGACGATTCTCCCGTCTCTGCCTCTCTCATCTTACCACAAGAGTTCTGGAAATCTGCCTATCTCCTTACCACAAGAGTTCTGGAAATACAGGTGCACACCACCACATTCCCGACGATTCTCCCGTCTCTGCCTCTCACCTTACCACAAGAGTTCTGGAAATACAGGTGCACACCACCACATTCCCGACGATTCTCCCGTCTCTGCCTCTCTCATCTTACCACAAGAGTTCTGGAAATACAGATGCACACCACCACATCCAGCTTTTCTTACGGATTCCAGGATTGAACCTGGGTTGTCAGGCTTGGGGGCAAGTGCTTTTACCTCCTGGAGCCATCTCCCTCCCTGGTCCTCCTTTTATGCACCAGGTCCTGTGTGCTTACTGTGCTTTGCACACTGATGGTTTCTAGATAACACTAATGGGCAGGTTCAGCCAGGCATGGTAGTGTAGAGTATAATCTTAGCACTCAGTCGAGGCAGAAGGATTGCCACAAGTTCAAAACCAGTCTAGACTGCGTGGTGAGATTTTTGTCTCAAAAATCCAAAAGTAATGAAACCAAAACCAAAACACCACCAGGTAGCAGATTTAAGGGTCCTCTGTGAATGTTAATGAATCTTAGTATTGTTAGCAAATTTGGGGGTGGCCACAACCCTGGAACAGTAGCCCCAGCTGGCCTGGAACTCACTATGCAGACCAGGCTGGCCTTGAACTCACAGAAATCTGCCTGCCTCTGCCTCCCAAGTGCTGGGATTAAAGGTGCATGTGCCACCACACCCAGCTGGCCTGGTTGTTCTGTTTTGATTTTCTGACAAGAATCTCATGTAGCCCAGCCTGGCCTCCAGTTCTCTAAGTAGTCAAGAATGACCTTGAACTCCATCCTCCTGCTTCAACTTCCCAAGTGCTAGGATTGCAGGCATGTTGTACCACCCTAG